>NC_139847.1:2650300-2685300 GCF_963691815.1 Echiichthys vipera | reverse complement strand
GATGTAATGGAACCGGCCCGCGGCGTCCTTCACACCGTCAGCGGAGGATCAAAGATGCAGCGCGTTGTTCAGTTTGCAGAGAAGACAGAGTTTTTATCCTTCAGCTCTTTTTTTTTACCCCATATTTTGACCGCGGACGACTGAAGCGAGCGTCCGCAGACACTGAAACGACCACTAAATGTGCTCGTGAGTGAACTCTGTGTGTGCTCTCTGGCTCCAGGTTGCAAAAATGTAGATAAATATCTTTTTTCAGGGTTTTTAGTCACGCGTCGACCTCTTGTTCGTGCACGTTTGTTGCAGAAATGCTTCAGGTCGAAGGAGGCAGCAAAGCGTTCCACTGCACCGTGTAGAGCAGGGGTGTCAAACTCAGGCCCGTGGGTCAAATCTGGCCCGCGGTGTAATTATATGTGGCCCCTAAGATCATATCCAGGTTCTGTGAGAGCTGGCCCGCGAGTGTAAAGCACACACACGTCTACTTTTCTGTTCACACACATGAGCATCCATGCACCAGTCTCTGCAGACACACTGAATCCACCCCTCCCCAAAAACGCCCAAAAGAAAGATGGAGGACAGGAGCTTTCAGCAGATGATCTGTGTGTGAAGGTAAAGAGCTGTTTGTCACCGTGGCTGTAACCAAAGAATCAAACAGAAGAAACACCACGACAAGAACAAGGAGCTGCACTGGAAAGGGTCAACGTTACACATCTGGAGAGAAGGGACACATGCACGTTTGCCCTCTGTGAGTTGGAGTTTGACTCCCATGATGTAGAGGATGTAATGTTAAAGCTAGGGTTTACCATTTGGCGTATTGCTAATTACTATTAACACCATTTATACGGCGCTCATGGTTCTGTAGTCCGAACCACACGATATGAAGCAAAAATCCAGTTTATCCGCCGTAGGCCTGCAGAGAAATGGGCCGTACCCTCCATCCTCTCCCCTCCCTCTCTGTAAACTTTGAGCGGCTAGCGATTAGCTTAGCAGCCCAGCTACCAGAGCCTCTGTTACCTTGGAGACGGAAAAGGCCGACGCCAGCAAGCGGCTTCTGCTCACCCCCAGCGACGAAGGTTACAGAAAGCGTGAGTGGAGCGAGGAAAGCCCAGTCAGAACCATCAGAACTCACCAGGCAGTAGATGAAGAGGAACTTGAGGATGTCCAGCAGCATCCTCCCCAGGGAGATCTGCAGGGGCCCCAGGTGCGAGTTGGCGGTGAAGAGGGAGATGAGTCTGAGCGAGCTGAAGATGTTGGCGATGGCGAACAGGGCTTCGGCGATCAGCGTGGGGTGCCACATCTCCCACTCCTCCCGGGGACGAGACGAGTTGTACTGCGGGGGGGGGGGACGTGTGGACAGGAAGAGGAAACAGTTTAACAGGAGCAGCTGGATGTTTCATCGCTTTGCTTTTTGGAGGAAATTGTCTTGAAGGTCATGGATGGATTAGTGAACAGGGGCCGACCCAGGGACATTTACAAAGCGACTAAAAAAGACTTAATTACTAAAAATAGACACAAAATGGATGAAAAACAGAGGTAAAACCACCATAGGGATGCAAAATGACCACAAACACACACAAAAACACTACAAATGGTCAAAAATGTCAACAAAATGAAACAAAATTAGTTAAAATATCTAAAAGTAGATGCATAACGCATACAACAGGACAAAAAATGACTAAATGCAGATGCAAAATGACAAAAATAGACATAAAACCACCACAGAGATGCAAAACAACCACATAGAAAAGTAAAGATAGTCTAAAAATAGATGCAAAACGGCAAAAACTTGATGCGAAACCACCACAGAGGGATGCAAAATGAGCACAAACACACACAAAAACACTATAAATGATGAAAAATGACGACAAAAGGAAACAAAATGAAGTAAAAAAACTAAAAACAGATAAAGAACATGAACAACAGGACTAAACATGACTAAATATGAATGTAAAATGACAAAAATAGACATGAAAGCACCACAGAGGGATGCAAAATGAGCCCAAACACACACAAAAACACTACAAATGATGAAAAATGTCAAAAAATTAGATAAAAACCCTAAAAACAGAAGCATAACATGTAGAAAAGGACTAAAAATGACTAAATACAGCTGTAATATGACAAAAACAGACATAAAACCCTGACAGAGGGATGCAAAATGAGCACAAACATACACAAAAACACTTCAAATGATGAAAAATGACGAGAAAATGAAACAAAATGAGGTATAAACCTAAAAACAGATGCTTAACATGTAGAACAGGACTAAAAATCGATGCCAAACGGCTACAAAGGGATCCTAAATGTCCGTGTGTTTGATTCTGTAACGATGGCAGCGCTCAGTCTGCTGCTAACGTTTGCTCATCTTGTTTCTCTGACACTTAAAGTCGACGTGAGACGACTTTAACTCTTCATCTGTTCAAATATAAAGTTAAAAAACATAAAAATCATGAATAATTCTGATGAAAAGATCATAAAAATGAGATGAAACGGGATAAAAACGTCCATCCAGGACACTTTCTAACACCTGCCTCTCTTCTCCTGTCATGTCGTGTCTCTCACACTCGTTCTTCTCTACCTCCGTCTGAAACTGTCTTTCAGGCTCTCGTCTCGTAACCCCGCCGCCCTGTCTTTTTCTCCCAGCATGCACTCTGTTTCCTGTGACGCTGTTATTCATCCGTCCGTCTCCGTCGCCTCACGCTCCACTTCCTCCTCATTCTAAATTCAGCCGTCAGACTTCCACAGGACTCCTGTCTAGTTAACGCCGCCGCGATTAGCACGCACGCACGCACGCATACGCACACGCACACACACACACACACACACACACACACACACACACACACACACACACGGGAGGAAACAGAAACTTGCACACGGACACACTTTCATTAATTTATAGACTCTGCGCACCTTCTCTCAGATGCTTCTGAACTTCTGTCTGTCTGTCTCTCCTTCACACACTCACACACTAAAAGTGGACACAGGCGTTAGCTCAATGCTAATACACAATGGGCAATACCATTAACGCGCTAATGGAGGTTAGCTTCATGATGGTGTTATCATCCTAGCAAGAAAAAGAACTCCTTTAGCTAGCACAACAAAAAGAAAAGGCTTTAAAAGACACATTTAAAACGACAGCTTACACACGCACACACACGCAAACACACACACACGCACACACACACACGCTCACACGCACACACACACACACACACAGTAGTGTCTTGCTGAACTGTGCAGCACATTGGTCGTTTAAAATGTGCTTTATAAATAAAGTTTGATTTGATTTGATGAATCCACTTCAATGCGTCATATTCTATAAAATCATCACACGTTTGAAGCGTGGATTAAAAAAAACAAAAAACATATTTTCCAGCTGATCCGAGAGGCTTTTCTTCAGGTTCAGGAGGAGGACCACTGACCTTGACGTAGGCGACGATCTTCAGGGAGATGGTTGCCAGGTAGAGCGAGTTCATGGCAAAGTCCATCAGGTTCCACCAGTCGTGGATGTACTCGGTGAATCCCCCGTCCCACATCTCCTTAATCTCTGCCCAGATGAAGCCTGAAACACACACACACACACACACACACACACACACACACACACAAACGCACGTATGAGCACATCAATGTCACACGTCACGTGTCCATGATCACAGCCTGATCTTAGCCTGATCACAGCCTGATCTCAGCCTGATCTTAGCCTGATCTTAGCCTGATCTCAGCCTGATCTTAGCCTGATCTCAGCCTGATCACAGCCTGATCTCAGCCTGATCACAGCCTGATCTTAGCCTGATCTCAGCCTGATCACAGCCTGATCACAGCCTGATCACAGCCTGATCACAGCCTGATCTCAGCCTGATCACAGCCTGATCTTAGCCTGATCTCAGCCTGATCACAGCCTGATCTCAGCCTGATCTCAGCCTGATCACAGCCTGATCTCAGCCTGATCTCAGCCTGATCGCAGCCTGATCACAGCCTGATCTTAGCCTGATCGCAGCCTGATCTCAGCCTGATCTTAGCCTGATCGCAGCCTGATCTCAGCCTGATCTTAGCCTGATCTCAGCCTGATCTCAGCCTGATCTTAGCCTGATCTCAGCCTGATCTCAGCCTGATCTCAGCCTGATCACAGCCTGATCTTAGCCTGATCTTAGCCTGATCACAGCCTGATCTTAGCCTGATCTTAGCCTGATCTCAGCCTGATCTCAGCCTGATCACAGCCTGATCGCAGCCTGATCGCAGCCTGATCGCAGCCTGATCTCAGCCTGATCTCAGCCTGATCACAGCCTGATCTTAGCCTGATCTCAGCCTGATCTTAGCCTGATCTCAGGTGTAAAAAATAAAGTTTGCCCTTTCATAGAAACTCACCCAGCACCCACGGGAGGATCATCCACTCCACGATGGTGGGCGGCGGCCCCTGCATGTGCAGGTTGGTGCGGGCGATGTGCTGCGAGGCCAGCAGCAGCAGGAAGAGGAAGGTCAGGTAGGACGCCGTGTGACAGATGAACTTGATGAAGGGCTTCTTGATGAAGCGGCCCAGAGCGCTCTTAGGAGCCAGCAGGTAGATCTGCGGAGGGACGGACGGGCAATCACAAGGCTGGAAGCATTCAGAACGGAAAAACAATAACAGCGAACCGAGGCCGGGCAGACTCCTCCGCGTGAGTGGAGCAACTTCTCACTGTCACCCGTGAATTTAAGATCAGCATATTAGGGAAAATGTGGGAGTTGTTGTACGAGACACACACAGAGCGCTGAGAAGTTAGCACCAGTATTTTGGCTCGGTCCATAACAGCAACTCCGTCAGCTGGTCACGTCTACAGCGCTACACTCGTCTCCATGGAAACAACTGACTGTTTACCGTCGCACAGTGTGACGTCAAACAATGACCACAAGACGTTTTCCTGTCGACACAAAACCGGACTTTACCCCGGACTCCGGTTACCAAAAACTCCGGTTTTAGGAGCAACAGCTGCGGTTACGTGCGGATGAAAGGACGAAAACACTGGTTATTCATACAGGCAGAAAAGAGAAGAAGCAGAAGAAGAAGAAGAAGAAGAAGAAGAAGAAGAAGAAGGTACAGGAGGACGAAGACATGAAAGGAGGAGATTAGAGAGAGAGAAGATAATGAGAAGCAGACGGAGATGTCCTTAAATGATCCATAATTAGGTCCTTTAAGGTAAAACACAAACAGAAGACGCTTGAACCGCGTGTTTGAACCGTGAAAGCGGAGAAAGAGAGCGTCCGCGTTGATGCTCAGCCCGTGAAAAACAGAGAAACACGCGGTTTCAAAAACGCCCGTGTTCGTGTGGACGGCCCCTCAGAGCGGCACGATACAAGTGAATCGCACCTGACGTGAAGACAAACTGTGACAGCAGAGATTAAACAGCGTGACAGGACGCGAGAAAAGCAAACGATGCACAGTGAAAACAAAGGCAGAAAAGAGAAGAAGAAGAAGAAGCTGAAGAAGAAGAAGAAGAAGAAGAAGAAGAAGAAGAAGAAGAAGAAGAAGGTACAGGAGGACAAAGACATGAAAGGAGGAGATTAAAGAGAGAGAGAGGATCATGAGAAGCAGACGGAGATGTCCTTAAATGATCCATAATTAGGTCCTTTAAGGTAAAACACAGACAGAAGACGTTTGAACCGCGTGTTTGAACCGTGAAAGCGGAGAAAGAGAGCGTCCGCGTTGATGCTCAGCCCGTGAAACAGAGAAACACGCGGTTTCAGAGGGGCACGATACAAGTGAATCGCACCTGACGTGAAGACAAACTGTGTCAGCAGAGATTAAACAGCGTGACAGGACTCGAGAAAAGCAAACGATGGCAGAAAAGAGAAGAAGAAGACGAAGAAGAAGGTGCAGGAGGAGAGAGGATGGAGACATGAAAGGAGGAGATTAGAGAGAGAGGATCACAGGAAGCAGACGGAGATGGAGAGAGAGATGAGCCGCTTCGTCCTTAAATGATCCGTAATTACGTCCTTAAAGGTGCGACACAGACAGAGGACGCGTGTTTGAACCCGTGTTTGAACCCGTGACAAAGGGAGCGTCCGCGTTGATGCTCAGCCGGCCGTCACCTTGAGTTGCCGCACAGCTCTTATTGTTATTGCCACTGTTATTGCTGTCGTGATGCTTGTTCACCCCGCTCTGCTCGTCTGCTCGCTCCCGGCAACCTCAACGCCCTGTGACTCACGCGTCACGCCAGAGAGGCTTCAAACGGAAGTGTTTACATTATTAAAACATTAATAACGTCATCTCATCAGAGCAATACTCTGAATACTGAATTATCCCACACACACGTCCATTAAGATCTGATGACTTTCTCTCATCGTGCGCGCTCTTTCTTCTGCTTTATTTCGGGTCCTTGAACGCACCGCGGCGGTCACAAACGTCACCAAAGAGACAAAAAACTCTTAATTTGTTAAGGTGTGTTTTCTATGGAAGGTCATTTCTGCCCATGTCATTAGAAAAAGTCTTGAAATAATGACTTGAGAAAGTTAAAGTCATTATTTTATAGTCATATCATTTTAATGGCTGACTTTACTCTTTCTCCTGCTTTATTTTGGGTCCTTGAACGCACCGCGGCGGTCGCAAACTCCACTAAAGAGACAAAAAACTGTTCAGCTAAACGCTAAAAATGACATTTGTTGAGGTTAATTTCTGCCAATGTGATTAAAAAAGGTCGTTATGGTGACACTTAATTACCGTGAAATAATGACTTGAGAAAGTTAAAGTCATTATTTTGATCGCGTCACCCTCCGGACAATTTCAGGCTAAAGTTCAATCAAGGTTTTTTATTTAACTACAGAGATTAATTACGCTTTAATGTTTTGAGTTAAGTTAACGGTGTGAAATTAACGTCTAACTTCCGAACTTTATACCTGAATATCACTTTAATGGTTTACTTTACTTTTGTCTTTACGAAAGTCGTCAAAAGGACGCTAACAAAGGTGAGTTAGCTGCGTGCTAAGCTACCTTCGGCCCTTCTGTTCACATAAATTTTAGTTACACTGTTCCACCTTTCGAAGGTTGTGTAACCACTTCTCCTACTGTGACGGAGTTTACATCGCCCTAAATTTACGATGTGGCTTTATCGTCCTCCATGCTAGTTTTCTTTTGTCCTGGATGCTAGCTAGCTAGCTAACATTAGCATAGGAGGCACACTCATTATTCCTGCCGCTACCCAATCCTTCATGCTAGCTTTCTTTTGTCCTCAATGCTAGGAAGCTAGCAAATGTAAGCATAGCATCAATGCTATCAACACATCCAGGACTTATATTCTGTCCTTCACAGTAAAAGCTCCTTAATTTCCATTTTTTAATGTAAAACACCACCTGAGGAGGGGGTCTGGAGTCTCCCTTAGAGAGAGGGGGAGAAGTTCAGCATCCGTGAGGAACTCGGAGTAGAGCCGCTGCTCCTTTGCGTTGAAAGGAGCCAGTTGAGGTGGTTCAGGATCATCTGGTAAGGATGAACCCTGGGCGCCTCCCAGTGGAGGTGTTCCAGGCACGTCCAGCTGGGAGGAGGCCTCGGGGAAGACCCAGGACCAGGTGGAGAGATTAGATCTCCACACTGGCCTGGGAACGCCTCAGGATCCCCCAGTTAGAGCTGGTTAATGTGGCCCGGGAAAGGGAAGTTTGGGGTCCCCTGCTAAAGCTGCTGCCCCCGAGACCCGACCCCGGATAAGAGGCTGAAGATGAGATGAGATGAGACCACCACCTGAGCATCGCCTAAATGTTCCTCATGCTTCCTCTCATCAAAGTAACTTTCATAAACTAGTTTGTCGTGTAAATGTCCGAGCACAAATACGATATTTTACTCGTAGATTATTAGAAGTCTGTAAATCAATTCCTCTTGCACTACAGAGGCGATCACCCAGGAAAGAGACGCTGCTCATGGAGGAATCGTTGGGTCTCTGTAAATCAGTGTGTGGTCTTTACTCTGTGTGTGTATCCGCAAAGCAATTTCAGTCAAAAACAACTGGACTGGTTGTTTGTCTAGGAAGACGTTTCACCTCTCATCCAAGAGGCTTCATCAGTTCATGTACGCATCTGACCAGGCTGGGACTGGACCAGGACCAGGACCAGGACCAGGCTGGGACTGGACCAGGACCAGGCTGGGACTGGACCAGGACCAGGACCAGGCTGGGACTGGACCAGGACCAGGACCAGGACCAGGACCAGGACCAGGACCAGGCTGGGACTGGACCAGGACCAGGACCAGGACCAGGCTGGGACTGGACCAGGACCAGGACCAGGCTGGGACTGGACCAGGACCAGGACCAGGACCAGGACCAGGCTGGGACTGGTCCAACTAACTGGTGTGGAGATCCAGGTATTTAACCTCTCACAAAGCCTCTTGGATGAGAGGTGAAACGTCTTCCTAGACAAACAACCAGTCCAGTTGTTTTTGACTGAAATTGCTTTGCGGATAACGACGACCTGGACGAATGAGAACATTCACAGGCTCTGTGTGTGTAAAGTGTCTTGAGGTACGTTTGTTATGATCTGGCACTGTAAATAAAATGAAAATGAATCAGAGACGTTACATAAACACATCCGACGACTTCTACACATTTACATCAAGAGGAACACGTTATTATAATGTTTATTATAATGGTTATTATACTGGTTATTATAATGTTTATTATAATGGTTATTATATATGTTATTATATATGTTATTATAATGGTTATAATGGTTATTATATACGTTATTATAATGGTTATTATAATGTTTATTATAATGGATATTATAATGGTTATAATGGTTATTAAATATGTTATTATAATGGTTATAATGGTTATTATATAGGTTATTAAATAGGTTATTATAATGGTTATTATAATGGTTATTATAATTGTTATTATAATGGATACTAAATAGGTTATTATAATGGTTATTATATAGGATATTATATATGTTATTATAATGGTTATAATGGTTATTAAATAGGTTATTATAATGGTTATAATGGTTATTATATATGTTATTATAATGGTTATTATAATGGTTATTATAATGGTTATTATAATAGTTATTATAATGTTTATTATAATGGTTATTATATATGTTATTATAATGTTTTAATGTTTATTATAATGGTTATTATATATGTTATTATAATGTTATAATGGTTATTATAACGGTTATTATAATGGTTATTAAATAGGTTATTAAATAGGTTATTATAATGGTTATTATATATGTTATTATAATGTTTATTATAATGGTTATAATGGTTATTTTATAGGTTATTATAATGGTTATAATGGTTATTATAATGGTTATTATATATGTTATTATAATGGTTATAATGGTTATTATATATGTTATTATAATGGTTATTATAATGGTTATTAAATCCGTATTTCTGCGTGTATCTAACACTAAACACAAACATGTGCTCTGTGTTTGATCTTTTTACTGCACTCAGCTGCTCAAATAACCGAGATGAAATACAAAACGAGAAGTCTGCAAACTTCCATTTCCTGTCCTCAAACATCCCCATGTTTGTGTTTGTGTTTTTTTTTTTAGCTTGAGTGCTCACGTTTCCACGGCAACGGCTCCTCCAGCCGTTAAATAAATATAAGGAGTTTCTGCTTAATTGCTTCCTGGCAACAAATCTACGTTGGAAGAACAGGACAAATGGTCTCTTTCATCTCCTCTGTCATGTCTTCCTCTGTCGTCACTCTTTACTTTCCTCCGTCTGAACCTTTCTCTCTTCCTCCCTCACTTCCCCTGATGCTTCCCTTACTTCCTCTCCTTCCTTCACGCTCCCCTGCAGTGGTTTCGCTCCTCGTTTCCTCTGTCGTTGCGCGCAGAGGTTTGTATTTTCTGTGCTTTTGTAAAGTCTCGTTAACATCCTCCGTCCTCACCAGTGAGAAGACAGGAAACAGGAGTCCGATGATGAAGCAGGTGACCAGTTTGACGGCCCAGTGGCGCCTCCTCCAGCCCGGGAAGCCGTCGTACCACAGCGTGGCGAGCAGCTGCTGGCAGTTCGGCTGGGCCACAAACTGCAGACGAGAGGAGAGAAAACACGTTAAAGAGACGGTTTTTTTCTGCAAATTAACGAGCGAAACGTTTTAAAACGAGCAAAAACACCTGAAACAACAACGTGACTTTGAGACTTTTGAGAACAATAACTCATCAGCGGGTAAAAGATGGTGTAACCTCCAAAACACAAACGTTTCTACGTCTTACTCGCTGGTGTTTGAGCTAACCGGCGAGCGAAACAACTATAATTCATGTAATACTGAATTAAGGAGATGTAGGAGCGTTTCTCAGTTGGGTAAAGAACCAGAACTACGTTTTTAAAAAGCTGCTGAGTCTAAAAATTTAACCTTTATGAAGCTAAATGTGGATACAGGTGCTAGCTCAATGCTAACACGTCAAGGGAATAACAATTAATGCGCCAACGGAAGTTAGCTTCATGACAAGAGCTAGCTATAGGAGAAGAATAACTTCTTTAGCTAGCATAAATGCTACAACCCGAGGCAAATAGTTAGTGCTTAGTCTGTTAGATGTGACTTTGTACCATGGCAATGTTTACTGATTTACAATAAAGCTAGCTCAATGCTAACACATTGCGGGCATTATCCTTAACAAGCTAACAGAAGTTGGCATTGCCTTGTAACATTAACAGTGCTTAGTCCGTTAGATGTTGATACATATCATTGAATGTTTACTGATTTACACTAAAAAATATAAATAAAAAGTCTGTTAGCTCAATGCTAACACATGATGGGAATTACAATTAAAGCGCCAACTGAAGTTAGTGTCACTAACAAAAAAACACAACTATAGCTAGCATAATTGCTACAACCATGGGACAGATGTTAAGTTCTTAGTCTGTTACATGTTCATTTGTGTCATTGCAATGTTTTCTGTTACAGTAAAAAATGTTAATAAAAAGTCAGCTAGCTCAATGCTAACACATAATGGGAATTACCATTAACGCGCTAACTGAAATTGCGATATCCCAACAAAAAACTCCTAGAGCTAGCATTACTGCTACAATCATGAGGCAAATAGTTAGTGCGTAGTCCGTTAGATGTTACTGTTCACGTGTATCATTGCAATGTTAGCTGATGTACACTAAAAAAGATCGGAAGTTAGCATCTTTAGAGACGAGAGAACTGCTTCTTAAATCTTTTTCTCACTTTGAAACCTTATTTTTTATGCTTCATACTTATTCATACTGTTCAGTAACACATGTTTCTGTAGTGTGACACTTTGCTTCAATTACACAAACTTGTTTATACGCCATTTGGGAATTTCCCCTTTCAAAATAAAAGCTGAAGGTAAGAAGGAGGGGGGATGTTGTTGACGATGAACTCATATCTGATACACCAGGCTTCATCAGCTTCATGTTCTGCAATCATCCTCAAACTGGAGCGTGTACATGTCTTTCCCCTGCAGGTCACAGAAGCGCGGAGCTGCTCTGGCGTTCAGCTCGTGTTTGATTCCCATCTCATTACAGCTCGTCTTCTCAGACCGTCGTTGGCGTCCAACCAGAGGCTGTTTGTCCCCGTCAGCCCTTCAGCCGCCCTCTGAGTCACCACCTTTTCTTTCTCTCCTCCTGTTCTGCGCCTCTTCCATCCATCCCTCTTTCATAACTCGCTCTCTTCATTGTCGTCTTTGTTTTGTTGCTTGTTGCGTGTGTGAGGACATATAAACCTTTTTCCCTCCTATTGAACACTCTAATAAATAAATGAATAAACATCCGACTCGGCTTTGCACGTCCACCTTCACACGAATGAACGTCTGAAAAACATGAAAAATAAAAAAAGGCAAACCGCCAAAAACACTGAGCTCAGCACCTGCAGCCGTCACTCAGCCCGGAGATGTGCACATTTGGTGGCGTCTGCTGTTCCCACACTTCCTGCCTTTTCTCACCAGCGTGGGCTTGTTTCATGCATAATTTTCACTTATTTGGACAAATATCTTCATACTGATATCTAAACTCTCTGTTAGCGCTTTTTAAAACTCCCTTCCACGGTAGTTTAGCGCTCTTTTGGATGAACTGTTCCACCTTATGAAGGTTGTGTAATCACTTCTCCTACTGTGGCTAAGTTTACATCGCCCTAAGTTACGATGTTGTTATTATCGTCCTCCATGCTAGTTTTTCCTCGTCCTCGATGCTAGTTAGCTAGCTAAAGTTAGCATAGAAGGCACACCCATTATCCCTGGCGCTACCCAATCCTCCATGCTCATTTTTTTGTCCTCTATGCTAGTTAGCTACCTAACGTTAGCATAGAAGGGGGTCATCCCCTTGTATGTTGCATGTCTCTCTGTCACATACTCCTCTGCCTTTGCGGATTTAATTCAGCATTTTCTCAGGACTAGAGGTCACGGTTAGGGTGAGGGTCAGGGTTACGGGGCAGTTTTAGGGTCTACATTGAGACTATTTGCTCTGGAATTTGAAACATAAGACCTTTTCTGTAAAAAACGGGAACATAGAAGGCACACTCATTGTTCCTGCCGCCACCCAATCCTCCATGCTAGTTTTTTGTCCTTGATGCTACTAAGCTAACTAATGTTAGCATAGAAGGCAGATTCATTATCCCTGCCACTACCCAATCCTCCATGCAAGTTTTTTTTTGTCCTGGATGCTATTTAGCTAGCTAACATTAGCGTAGAAGGCACACTCTTTATTCCTGCCGCTACCCAATCCTCCATGCAAGTTTTTTTTGTCCTGGATGCAAGTTAGCTAGCTAATGTTAGCAAAGAAAGCACAACCTATTATTTCTGCCACTGCCCAATCCTCCATGCTAGTTTTTTTGTCCTCAATGCTAGTTAGCCACCTAACGTTAGCGTAGAAGGCACACTCATTATTCCTGCCACTATCCAATCTTCCATGCTAGTTTTTTTGTCCTTGATGCTAGTAAGCTACCTCATGTTAGCAAAGAAAGTACAACCTATTAATTCTGCCACTACCAAATCCTCCATGCTAGGTTTTTTTGTCCTCAATGCTAGTTAGCTAGCTAATGTTAGCGTAGAAGGCACACTCATTATTCCTGCTGCTACCCAATCCTTGATGCTAGTTTATTTGTCCTTGATGCTAGTTAGCCACCTAACGTTAGCATAGAAGGCACAGTCATTATTCCTGACACTACCCAAATCTCGAGGTGAGCCTTAAATGTCAACGTTATAATTAATACACGTTATTAATAACAATCGAATCTTGTAGCGCTAAAAAAAAGAAGCATGTGAATGTCAACCGGATTATTCAAACTACAACTACTGTGTGTTTCTCACTTGACTTCCTGTTCCGGCTTTTGCGGATTTTAAAACAGTTTTGACCAAAAATAGTTTGGTTCCGTACGTGAAAATAGGTTCAACTGTGACGACATCAGCGGGTTCGAGAGCGCAACAATGAATGTATCGGGAAAAAGTAGAAATCTTTGGACCTACGGTGCAACACAGAGACACCAGATCCACTCCTTCCCTTTCACAATAAAAGCCCTCGACGGCGTAACTGTCGCTCTTATCTGTCAGGAAGGACACGTCTCCGGGATGAATATTCACAGGCACATGTCGTTTATTCGTCACGCCCACGAGTGTGTACAGGCATTAGAGTGTGTGTGTGTGTGTGTGTGTGTGTGTGTGTGTGTGTGTGTGTGTGTGTGTGTGTGTGTGTGTGTGTGTGTGTGTGGGTGTGTGTGTGTAAGGTCATTATCTCTCATGTCGTTGGTTTTCGGAGGTGAACATCGACACGAGGTGATTCAATTTGAGAGTAGAAAGATAAAACACTGCATCGCATGTATTACACACACACACACACACACACACACACACACACACACACACAGACACACACACACAAATACACAATATAATACACACACTTTTAAACATCACCAGATAGGAGGTTGAACAACTTGCTCTTTAGATTTTTGTATGCGTGTGTGTGTATTCGCGCGCGTGTGTGTGTGTGTGTGTGTGTGTGTGTGTGTGTGTGTGTGTGTGTGTGTGTGTGTGTGTATTCGTGTGTGTGTGTGTGTGTGTGTGTGTGTGTGTGTGTGTGTGTGTGTGTGTGTGTGTGTGTGTGTGTGTGTGTTGGATAAAGAGAGGATTTAATTATAAAGATGAAACGATAGAAGCAGAAGAAAAGGAGAAAAGAGGGGACGGAGAGAGAGAAAGTGTTAGAAGTCAAACCAAGGTGGCTGCTCCCTCTTCACCTCCTTCTCCCTCCCCCTCTCTTTCTCCTCCCTTTCTTTTTCCATCCCCTCTTCTCTCTCTCTCCTCTTCATCCTCCTCTTCTTTTCCTTCCCAACTCTCCATTTCCCCCTCTTTTACATCGTTCTCTCTTCCTTTTATCTCACTTTTTTTCCATCTCTTCTTCACCTCTTCTTTCTCTTCTCCAGTCCTCTTTTTTCCATCCCCCTTTCTTGAATTTCTTCTCCTCCATCTCTCCTCTTCACCTCCTCCGTCCCTCCTCTTTCTTCCTCTTTTCTAATTTACCTCCTCCTCCTCTTCTCTTCCTCTCTTTGCGACCTCCAGTCCTCTTTTGCTGCCTTTCTTTTCTCATCCTCCTCATCCCCTCTTCTCTCTCTCTCCTGTCACTTATCCTCTTCATCATCCCCCTTTTATCCCATCTCCTCCTCTTCCTGCAATCTTTCCAGTCCTCTTTTTTCATCCTCCTTTTCTGTCCCTTTCTTCTCTTCCATCTCTCTCCTTCACCTCCACTCTTCCTTTTTGCAACCTCCAATTCTCTCCACCCGTCTTCTTCTTTCTCCTCCTCATCCCCTCTTCTCTCTCTCTTTCCTGTCACTTATCCTCTTCATAATCCTTCTCATCCCCTCTTCTCCTCTTCCTCTTCTCCTCTTCCTGCAATCTTTCCAGTCCTCTTTTTCATCCTCCTTTCCGTCCCTTCCTTGCATCTCTTCTCCTCCATCTCTCTTCTTCACCTCCTCTGTTCCTCCTCTTTCTTCCTCTTTCTCACATTGTCTTGCACTCCTTCTCTTCTTCACCTCTGCTCTTCCTCTTTTTCCTTCCCCTCTTCTCTCTCTCTCCTGTCACTTATCCTCTTCATCCTCAATGCTGCTCCTCCTCATCCTCCTCTTTTTTCCATCCTCCTTTCTTGCATTTCTTCTCCTGCATCTCTCTTCTTCACCTCCTCCTCCTCTTCTCTTCCTCTCTCTCTCTCTCTCCTGTCACTTATCCACTTCCTCATCCTCCTCTTCCTCATCCTTCTATCCCATCTCCTCCTGTTTCTCTTCTGTCTTCCTCTTCCTCTCTTCCTGCAACCTTTCCAGTCCTCTTTTTCATCCTCCTTTCCGTCCCTTTCTTCTCCTCCACCTCTCTCCTTCACCTCCACTCTTCCTCTTTCTTATTCCCCTCTTCCTCTTTGCAACCTCCAATTCTCTCCACCCGTCTTCTTCCTCCTCCTCCTCATCCCCTCTTCTCTCTCTCTCTCCTGTCACAACCTCCTCCTCTTCTTCTTCTTCTTCTTCATCATCCTGTTTTTGTCTCATCCGCCTCTTCTCCACTCTTCCTCAACTCTCACTTTCTCCCTTCGCTCTCTCCTCCCTTTATTCTCAGATTGTCTTGCACTCCTTCTCTTCTTCACCTCCTCTCTTCCTCTTTTTCCTTCCCCTCTTCTCTCTCTCTCTCACCTCCGCCCTCACCCTCTTCCTCTCTCTCTCCTGTCACTTATCCTCTTCATCTTCAATGCTGCTCCTCCTCATCCTCCTCTTTTTTCCATCCCCCTTTCTTGCATTTCTTCTCCTCCATCTCTCTTCTTCACCTCCTCCGTTTCTTCTCTTTCTAATTTACCTCCTCCTCCTCTTCTCTTCCTCTCTCTCTCCTGTGACTTATCCTCTTCATCATCCTCCTCTTCCTCATCCTCCTCTTCATCATCCTCCTTCTATCCCATCTCCTCCTGTTTCTCTTCTGTCTTCCTCCTCCCCTTTTCCTGCAACCATTCCAGTCCTCTTTTTCATCCTCCTTTCCGTCCCTTTCTTGCATTTCTTCTCCTCCATCTCTCTCCTTCACCTCCACTCTTCCTCTTTCTTATTCCCCTCTTCCTCTCTTTGCAACCTCCAATTCTCTCCACCCGTCTTCTTCATTCTCCTCCTCATCCCCTCTTCTCTTCCTGCACTCCCTCTCTTCTTCACCTCCGCCCTCACCCTCTTCTCTCTCTCTCTCCTGTCACTTATCCTCTTCATCCTCAATGCTGCTCCTCCTCATCCTCCTCTTTTTTCCTCCCTTCTCTCCTTGAACCGTTTCATTTTCTCTCCTTCCACTCCTCCTTTCACACTTCTCTTTCTTCTCCTCCATCTGTCTTCTTTCTCCAGTCTCATTCCTCCTCTCTCTCTCTCTCTCTCTCTCCATCCATCCCTCTCTCAGCTCCAGTTTGGTTTTCCTGTTGCCATGGCAGCGGTATGCTAATGAGCGAGTTGATCTCCGGGCTCCTCTAAACTACAGCAGTCTGCTCCTTCGGTCTCCATCTCACCGTCGCTCCGCGCACACGCCCTCGTCACAGTTCACCCTCCAGACAAACACAACTAAACCCGCCGCCTCGGCCAATCAGAGAGCCCGATCTACACCTGCAGTGGCAACACACGTGATGATGTAATGACCTGTTAAAGTGACCGTCATTGATCAGCAGCAGGTTAGCGACGAACGTAAGCTGCGACCTATCGTCTGGTTTTTATTTGGTCTGTTTGAAACTCTCTACAACCTGAGATTAAAGGTTATTTAAGTCGTTACACATTAATAATTAACAAAAGTACTAAGATTGTGTCATAAATGTTAACAAAAATACAAAAATCACATGTTTTGTTTTATCTAATTTGAGTAAATAAACACACAAAACATATTGAGCCAACATATTCCTAAATGTAGAGACATAAAGGACGTCTTTCTTAATGCTGCGTCATTTATTTGAATTAAACACGTGTTTTAGTTTTTGAGATATGCTCATTTTTAGGAGCAGAGCATAAAGGTGTTTTTTTGTTTGAGTGTCACGTTTTTCCCGACCAAAGCGTGAAGAGCACAGACTTTCTTCCACATCTAAATGAACGGTGGAAAAGCACCAACAGGGGGCGAAAAGGAGTTAAATCCATCCGTACTAAACCAATCCACGGTCACGGCTATAACCGTTGTTTTGGTAAAGTCGTTGTTTTGTTAAAGTCGTTTGTTTGTTGGCTAAAGTTTTGTTTTGTTGGGTAAAATAGTTGTTTGTTGACTAATGTCGTTGTTTTGTTGGGTAAAATTTGGCTAAAGTCGTTGTTTTGTTGGCTAAAATCATTGTTTTGTTGGCTAAAATTTGGCTAAAATCATTGTTTTGTTGGGTAAAATTTGGCTAAAGTCGTTGTTTTGTTGGCTAAAGTTGGTGTTTTTGTTGGCTAAGATCGTTGTTTTGTTGGCTAAAGTTTGGCTGAGGTTGTTGATTTGTTGGCTAAAGTTTTTATTTTGTGGCTAAAGTCGGTGTTTTGTTGGGTAATATTTGGCTAAAGTCGTCGTTTTGTTGGCTAACGTTGGTGTTTTGTGACTTCAAAAACACAAACACATGAGCTCCCTTTTAAAGGAAAAAGGTTGTCTGTCGAGATGTCTCTCCTTCTTTCATAAACTCGTGAAAGCAGCGTCTCTCACGCTCACGACAACAACAACAACAACAACAACAACAGCCAGAAGAAGACAATACATCTGTGTTCACGCACTCTGAATATTCCCATTTTACGCTACTTTACAAACCTCAGAGGGAACTCTTCATCAGCTCCAAGCCTGAGGAATATTTTCCAGCTTTCTGCCCTGGTGCATGCTGGGATAACAGCCCCCCCCCCCCCCCCCCCCCCGTAATGACTCCCAATTGGAGCATGCAGGTGTCTCTGCTGCATGAGAGCACTGCAAACGTCAGCCGACACGAGAGGAAGTTCAGTGATCGGGTCGCTTCACTCCGCTGCTTCTTTCCAGGGTAATTTCATTTGTGGGCAGCCGGCCACAAATGGAGCCGCGGCCGCGCTAACGTAGCCGCGGCGGGTTAATTCAATTGCTCCTGTGGCCTGATGTAATCTCAACAGAGCAATATGCTAACTCAAAGCTATGCTAACTCAAAGCTATGCTAACGCTAATTCAATCTGACTGTGCACATGCTTGTGATTTGTATGCAAATATGGGAAGTGCTCGTATACGTGTGTACATGTGTGTGTGTGTGTGTGTGTGTGTGTGTGTGTGTGTGTGTGTGTGTGTGTGTGTGTGTGTGTGTGTGTTTGTGTGTGTGTCTGTACCACTCATTCATATTGGATATGTTCATCGTGCTGCTCATGAACACATCTCTACTACTTCTCTTCCCCCTCTCTCTCCTCTCTCCTCTCTCGTTCATCCATTCCTGTCATTCGCTCGTCTCTATCTAATTCAATTGAACGATGAAGCGCACCGACATGTTTCTGCTACAACTACAACTATTAACAGAGGCATTCAAAGGTCTTTTTTAACCACTAATGCTGCTGAAAATAACAGCAAACCTCTGCAGCAGCATGAGAAGAGTCCCTACACACACAACAAAGCAGCAACAGCGTAGTTAGTGAAGCCAGAGTTTATTAAAGAGTGTTTTAAAGACTTACCTACTGGCCCCTGTACCAGCTCCTCTCATAGTAAAGTCCATTACAGTGGAAGGAGCCCGTTGGTGCTTTGTTGTGTGTGTAGGGACTCTTCTCATGCTGCTGCAGAGGTTTGCTGTTATTTTCAGCAGCATTAGTGGTTAAAAAAAGACCTTTGAATGCCTTCACCGTACTGCCCCGAGCTAACCACTGTTAGCCACGTCCGGCTGTTAGCATCTCTCCTGGATCTCTCCGTTCATAGTTTATACACGAAAAAAAACCTGCACGACGGCTTATTTGATGTTAGTAAGTGCAGAAAATGACCATGGGAGGATTTTTGCACAGGAATCACACTTTAAATAAATGAGAATGATGAGTCACGTCGTTCTGTGGAGCGGACGCAATGACAAAGCAAAGTTCGGAAACTTCCCAAACGACGCATCGCTCCAGATATGACGACAGAGCGTCTGCTGAAAAGTGACTCACAAACATGATGAATGAAGACAAGATAGGAAGTAAATGAGAGCTACTGAACACTGCAGAGGGTTAGAGTGTGTGTGTGTGTGTGTGTGTGTGTGTGTGTGTGTGTGTGTGTGTGTGTGTGTGTGTGTGTGTTATCGGTGGACGTGTTGATGGATTAATTAAGCAATTATTCATCCGGATGTGGTGAATAAACCACGTATAAAAAGGTAAATATATTATTTAGCCACAGCTGTGGATTACTGAACTACACACACACACACACACACACACACACACACACACACACACACACACACACACACACAACCACACACACGCACCCAAACAAACTTGAGCAGACATTTGTCGGCACACAAACACACAGTCCATCCATTATTGAGACGACTGTTAATGTATAATTCAGCAGGACTGCAGGTATCACAGGCTGCGTGCAAAAAAAGACATTTAAATGATTCAGACACACACACACACACACACACACGCACACACACACACACACACACACACACACACACACACACACACACACACACACACACACACACACACACACATGAATGTTTCAGGGGTTTTATCGTCCGTTAAATGAAGGCTCTTGCTAAATTCTCCCTCTGAGACGGATCGACAAACACCGAGTAGAGCAAAGAGAAAGGAAACACAAAGAGACAGAAATTAAATATGAACCTCGTGGACATTTCCTCAGAGGCTGGAGGAGGGAACGACAAACACAACACAACACAACTAATGAGAAAGGGGTCGTGGAAGGAGTCTTCTCGTCCGCCCTGCTAGCATGTTCCACAGTGAGCACTTCAGAATGTATGTTTCAGGGACCGGCTGCATTTTCCTTAAAGTTAAGACAGTTTTGGTTTCATCTCTTTATTTTCAGGGACCGGTTTCACCAGGACAGGAAGTCTTTTAGGCTATTTCTGACCTAAGACGTTAGCCACCCTGCCCCGAGGCGAACTGACTAAGACCTGTGTCCTTTAGGTGAACTTAAGACGTTAGATTTCTGATTCCTCCTCCAGGGATGAAATTATTTCCACTGGTGCGGTTCTGAGCGTCACAACATCTCATCTCATCTTCAGCCTCTTATCCAGGATCAGGTCTCGGGGGCAGCAGCTTTAGCAGGGGACCCCAAACTTCCCTTTCCCGGGCCACATTAACCAGCTCTAACTGGGGGATCCTGAGGCGTTCCCAGGCCAGTGTGGAGATCTAATCTCTCCACCTGGTCCTGGGTCTTCCCCGAGGCCTCCTCCCAGCTGGACGTGCCTGGAACACCTCCCTAGGGAGGCGCCCAGGGTTCATCCTTACCAGATGATCCTGAACCACCTCAACTGGCTCCTTTCAACGCAAAGGAGCAGCGGCTCTACTCCGAGTTCCTGTGTGTGTGTGTGTGTGTGTGTGTGTGTGTGTGTGTGTGTGTGTGTGTGTGTGTGTGTGTACAGTCTGACCTTTCAAAATAAAGGTCTCATTCCTGAAACCCTCACATGTGTCTGAGTGTTAGCTAATGAGCGCTAAATAACACAACAGCAACATGTAGGGTCGTACGTGTCGCCTGACGACCTTCTACTGAAGATGACAAGTGTGTGTGTGTGTGTGTGTGTGTGTGTGTGTGTGTGTGTGTAACAGTTCTTCCAGGACCTGATCACCAGTCCTCCAGGTGAACGTCCTGTGTTTGGGACTCATCCACCACCCGGACCCTCCTTCACTTTGGCTCTTACACTACATCACCTGATTTCCTTCTCTGTGTTATTCCTACAGTAATAAACACGCGGATGACGTATGAATCATTTTCGTTGTGACAGCCAAAATCCTCAGACCTCTTTCCCTCCTCTTGTTTTCTTTTTTTGGGTTGTTTTTCCTCTGTTCTCCTTCTGCTGCACCTCACGGTAACTCCATCCTCTCTCCTCCCTCCCCATCTCCCCCTGATCGCTGTCATTCATCAAAGCGTCACACACAAACTCCATCCCGCCCGAACACCCGGCTTGTGTTCTCCCTCTCTCTTCCCGTCCTCCCTGCTCGTTCCCTTTCCACTAAATCCTTCCCTTTATTTCATTTCCCCTCCCGTACGGCTCCATCTTCCTCTCCGCAGGTTACTTAAAGACGAGCCGCGCCGAGGGAAATAAAAGGAGAGAGAACACGGAAAGATAGATTCCTCCTCCCCGCTGTTTGTGACTCACTCGTTCTTTCGCTCACTCTATTTCTGTGCTGGTTTCCTCTGTTCCACCGCTCCGACTCACTCTGCACGTCCTCCCTCCACCTGCCTGTGTCCGTCTCTCTCCTCCGTCACCTCCTGATCTCTCCTACACTTCCTGATGCGTTTCCATCACATGAAACCTCGTTAATACTTCAAATGTCACGTGTTTCTTTATCAGGAATCAAAACACCAGCTAGAAAATGGACCGGTGTTCGCTCTTTATCGTACTTTAGTGTCCGGCTGTCCTGTCTTATCATCTCATCTTCAGTCTCTTATCCGGGGGCAGCAGCTCCAGCAGGGGACCCCAAACTTCCCTTTCCCGGGCCAGATTAACCAGCTCTAACTGGGGGATCCTGAGGCGTTCCCAGGCCAGTGTGGAGATCTAATCTCTCCACCTGGTCCTGGGTCTTCCCCGAGGCCTCCTCCCAGCTGGACGTGCCTGGAACACCTCCCTAGGGAGGCGCCCAGGGTTCATCCTTACCAGATGATCCTGAACCACCTCAACTGGCTCCTTTCAACGCAAAGGAGCAGCGGCTCTACTCCGAGTTCCTCACGGATGCTGAACTTCTCCCCCTCAACTCGGCCTCCCTCCAAAGCCCCGCCCTCCTCCCCCGAAGCGTGCGGTGAGAAAGTAAGCACCTCAAGTGAAACGGCTGGTTTGTTTACGCCACCGCTGACGTAAGCAATAGCGCTAATGGGTCCCTTCTGTGTGGAGTTTGCATGTTGTCCCCGTGTCTGCGTGGGTTTTCTCCGGGTTCTCCGGTTTCCTCCCACAGTCCAAAGACGTGCAGGTGTTCGGTTCATTGATGACTCTAAATCACCCGTAGGTGTGAATGGTTGTCTGTCTCTGTTCGTCTCTATGTGTCCTGTGATAGACTGGCGTCCTGTCCAGGGTGGACCCCGCCTCATGCCCGATGTCAGCTGGGATCGGCTCCAGCCCCACCGCGACCCCGACAGGGACAAGAGGCTGAAGATGAATGAATGTGAGGCTCCGGGTTCTTGTTTGCGGAGACCTAGCAAGTGCTGCTAACTGTGAATTCTGATGCTAAAGAGCCCTTGGACGAGCTTTGCTGTTGTTTCTACAATAAACTGTTTAAACTTTAAGAAGTACTCCGGTTTTCCTTGAGGGGAACGGACAGAACGGAAGTACGGATGGTCGTCGCTATGGAGATGATACACCGTCTCGTCTCATTGGTGTAAACCCTCAGGTGTCGGGAGGTTGCAGACCTGCGGCACATTACAACATTTCACCTCGCACACTCATCTGAGATCTAAGTCCATTTGCATTCAGTCTGTTCCTGCGGTGGAGCTCAGCAGCCGCAGCTGTATTTGTCATTTCCACATGCGGAGTTTTAACGCTAACGCACACACAACGCCACACTGACACGAACTCACATAAACAAGGAGTAAACAGTGAGATTATCAGCTCCCAGTGAGGGGGTTTTGGCAGCCAACACTACGAGCAGCGTGACAGTTATTGTGATTATATGACAATAAAGGTATGAATATAAATAACGGCGTGCAGCTGAATTATAAAACAGTAGTAAAAAAGTACTGTAGTGTAAAGAAATAGAGCGATAAAGAGCTGATATGAGCAGATATTCATATCAATAATGCTGTAGATGATATACACGATGTCTAACTGGTCTCATTACATAATCCACAGCATTATTCATGTCCTCATAAACGAGTCCGTGCGTCTGGTTGTGAACGCCATGCAGGAGGTGTGTGTGTGTGTGTTTCTGGAATAATAATGATGACGACCTCCAAAGTGGTGCGACTGTTTTGTTTTTCTTGCACATGAAGACCTGGAAACATGACGGGCTGGTTTTGCCGCCGCAGGAGAGAGAAAAACAACGTTTACCTTTTACATTTCGATCACGTCACCGAACACTAGTGAGTGGAGACGAGTCTTTAGAAAGTCTGCGTCAGCGTGGAAGAAGAAGAGTGCAGTTGTTGTTCGATATGATGAATTAGGGCGAACTCACACTGTGCCTCCGTACCGTGTCCAAACAGGTTTCACAGCTAAAGTCTGGTTCCTTTGACCAGTGTGAGTGCAACCGTACCACGTCTGGGAACGGCACGCTTGCCGTCCACGGCCCGTTTGGGAGAGGTGGGCTTTAGTAAAGCACGTTTGCACGTGTACGAGCACGAGCGTGCGCACGTGTACGAGCACGAGCGTGCACACGGGTACGAGCACGAAAAGAAAGGAGGAAAAGAGGAGATAGGAAAGGAGGAAAAGAGGAGAGATGCTAACAGCTGGACGTGGCTAACAGTGATTAGCTCGGGGCAGCACGGTGAAGGCATTCAAAGGTCTTTTTTAACCACTAATGCTGCTGAAAATAACAGCAAACCTCTGCAGCAGCATGAGAAGAGTCCCTACACACACAACAAAGCACCAATGGGCAACAGTTTCAACTGTTAGGCAGTTTATTGGAGTTTCTCTAGGCGTCCATGTATCAGTGGTCAATGCACACCTACGGGACGTTCTCCAGCCAATCAGAACAGAGCATTCACAAAGACTACGGTTTAACGCAGCAGCACGCTTTAGCAAACCTGCTCCTAATAGCGTGAAACATGCGTGACGTTAGGTAAATCTGTGTGAGTCGACGCCGCTGCAGTGTCGTTCGAGGGTTCAGCAGATTTTGTGTTTTGTAATTCACTTTGTTAAAGATGGAAACTCAGCAGCTCCCTCTTCTCTGTCTCTTTCTCTGCAGCAGCAAAAAGTGGAGCATTGGGGTTGTTTTGGAGCGTCTCCAAGGCTCGCTCGCTCGCTCTCTCTCTGTGTCAGCAGTGTTGGGCGGATTAACACACACACACACTCACACACACACACACACACACACACACACACAAGCAACACTTAACCGTGCCAAGCAACACGGTGGAGAAGCTGATGTATGGTTTCTCTCCCTCCTTTAATCTGGATCTCTCTCTCTCTCTCTCTCTCTCTCTCTCTCTCTCTCCCTCCCTCCCTCCCTCCCTCTCTCTCTCTCTCTCACTCTCTCTCTCTCTCTGTCAGCAGTGTTGGAGGGATTAACACACACACACACACACACACACACACACACACACACACACACACACAAGCAACACTCAACAGTGCCAAGCAACACCGTGAGGAGCTGATGTATGGTTTCTCTCCCTCCTTTAATCTGGTTCCCTCTCTCTCTCTCTCTCTCTTTCTCTCTCTCTCTTTCTTCTTCTCTCTTTCTCACGTTTTTACCAGACGTCTTTTACTCGACGAGGACGTTTCGTCTCAGTTCAAACTCTTTCAGCGAAGTTTCGATCCGTCGTCATGTTTTCAGCACGACGGCTCCTCAAACATCAGAACGCTTGAACTTTTAAAAACAGATTCAGTCGACGAAGGCTTTCAGGGATGAAGAAGAACGAGGTTTACTGGAGTTTCGCCGCAGACGGCAGCCGTTCACGTCTACTTTCAACGTGTCTCGTTATCCAGCTGATGTTAGCCGACGCGCTAACGCTGAAATACCGGCGTCATGAAGTTATGAGAGTGTCCTGTGTTTCAGGACCCCAACCTGCCTCTTCTACAGCGTCTCCTGCTGTCAACACGTGGAAAACACATCAAAAATGTGCATAAATTTTCATCTCTCATGTGTGAGAACATCCTGAGTCGTGTTGTGTCTCGTCCCTGAGACGTGGAGTCACACACGTGCACGGGTGCAGCTCCTGGAGGACAGACGACGCTGCTGCAGCTCACTGAACCGTCACACACACACAAAAAACACCAGTGTTTCCACAATGAGACGTGCAAAATGCTCTTATTCATCGACAGACATCAGTTTAGGTGTGTGTGTGTGTGTGTGTGTGTGTGTGTGTGTGTGTGTGTGTGTGTGTGTGTGTGAGGATGAAGATCAGAGCCTGTGTTTTAGTCCCGCGGAGAGTCCGCGCTCTGAACCGTAACCTAGAGTTACCTTCAATAATTAAAGCTGCCATTTAAATGGGAATTAAGTCGTCATGGATCACACACACACACACACGCACGCACACACACACACACACACACACACACACACACACACACACACACACACACACACACACACACACACACACACACACGCTAAATGCAGTTTTATGGAGTGAAGCCGAACATGCCGCAGTAACACCGCCCCGGGGTGCGACGGTGCGACGGTGTAACGATCAGCTGGAGCCGGAGGAAGAGAGAGAGAGAGAGAGGAGGGAGCAGCAAAGGGCAGAGGGGAGGAAGAAGAAGGGATGAGTAATGAAGGAGTGAGAGAGGTGGAGGTGATGGAGGGATGACAGCAGAGATGAGAGGACGACGCATCACCTCATGGTTCCAAACCGCAGCTTTCATCCGTCTGCGTGGTTATTTAATAAATTACAATTAAATGACAGTGGATCGTGTGTTTGTGTGTGTGTGCGTGTGTTCGTGTGTGTTAGTGTGTGTGTGTGTGTGTTAGTGTGTGTTAGTGTGTGTGTGTGTGTGTGTGTGTTAGTGTGTGTGTGTGTGTGTGTGTGTGTGTTAGTGTGTGTGTGTGTGTGTGTGTGTGCGTGTGTGTATGTGTTCATGTGTGTGTGTATTCGTGTGTGCGCGCTTTTGTGTGTGTGTGTGTGTGCGTGTGTGTGTTTGTATGTGTGTGAGAGTGTGTGTGTGTGTGTGAGTTCGTGTGTGTGTGTGAGAGTGTGTGTGTGTATGTGCGTGTTCATGTGTGTGTGTGTTGTGTGTGCGTGTGTGGGTGTGTGTTCGTGTGTGTGTGTGTGTTTAAGGTGAAACCACTGAGTCGAAACCCAAAGTTACTTTAGTGTTACGTAACTCTCTCTCTCTCTCTCTCTCTCCCTCTCTCTCTCTCTCTCCTCTCTCTCTCATCTCTCTCTCCTCTCTCTCTCTCTCTCTCTCTCTCTCTCTCTCTCTCTCTCCCTCTCTCTCTCTCTCTCCCTCTCTCTCTCTCTCTCTCTCTCTCTCTCCCTCTCTCTCTCTCCCTCTCTCTCTCTCTCTCCTCTCTCTCTCTCTCTCTCCCTCTCTCTCTCTCTCTCTCATGACCTCAAAGGAGACGAGAAGACAAAAAAGAGAAGAAAGGAGGAATGATAACAAAAAAGAGGAGAGGAGGAGAAATAATGAGGGGATGGAGGAATGTTACGGACGGAGGGAAAGTGGAATGGATGAGCAGGTTTCCCGGCGACAGAGACGCAAGGTTAAAAAGGCGACGGAGAGAAGGAAGAGAAGAGCGAGCGGAGGAAGGAGAAGACGGAGAGGAGTGTGTGTGGAATGCTGAGCTGTGTGTGTGTGTGTGTGTGTGTGTGTGTGTGTGTGTGTGTGTGTGTGTATTGATCCAAGAGACATGGAGAGTATATTGGAAATGTTATTTACATTGATCACACTGGAGAATGCTGACAAGGAACTCTCACACACACAAGCACACACACACACACACACACGCACACACACGCACACGCGCACGCACACACACACACACACACTCACACACACACACATTTGTCATCTTCAGTAGACACGTACGACCCTCCGTGTTGCCGTTGTGGTATTTAGCGCTCATTAGCTAACACTCAGACACATGTGAGGGTTTCAGGAATGAGAGCTTTATTTTGAAAGGTCAGACTGTACACACACACACACACACACACACACACACACACATACACACACACAAACACACACACACACAAAAAGAGGAACTGCTCATCCAAATGTATCATGTATGTAATAAACACTCTTCTTCTGTTGACTTGATACTTTTATTTTGAAACACATTAAAATTCCAAAGTCGCAATAGTTTGAGTTAAAAGTCGGAAGACTGTGAGAAAAAAGACGTAGTTACGAGAGAAAAAGTTGAAAGATTGTAACAAAAAAATTATATTTCGGTAAAAAAGTCGTAATAGTTTGAGACAAAAGTCGGAAGATGATGAAAAAACTGTCGTAATAGTTTGAGAAAAAGTCGGAAGATTGACCGAAAAAGTAGCAATATTTAGAGGAAAAAGTCGTAATAGTTTAAGAATGAAGTTGTAAGATTGTAACAAAAGAATTATATTTCGGTAAAAAAGTCGTAATAGTTTGAGATAAAAGTCGGAAGATGATGAAAAAAAGTTGTACGATTTTCAAGAAAAAAAGTCTCAAGATTGACCAAAAAAAAAATTGTGGCAAAGTCGTAAAATACGGAATATTTAAGAAACAAGTTGTAAGATTATAACAAAAAAAATTATATTTCGGTAAAAAAGTCAGAAGATTGCAAGAAAAAGTCGTAATATTTTGTGAGAAAAAGTCGGAAGACAAAGACGTGTTTTTTATTTTTAACGTAATCCGTCCGCGTACGCGACCTTTCTCCTGCTCCTCAGGGATTCACATTCAAGTAAAACAACTATTCATCAAACAACAAATGATTAGAATACAAAATACACACACACACTGTCACACACACACACACACACACACACACACACACACACACACACACACACTGTCACACACACACACACACACACACTGTCACAGCATTATATAATTGCTCTGAAAGCCCGGTGTTGGTGAAACATTGTGGCAGCACTTAGTGTGTGTCACCTCTACCTCCGTCGTACAGAACACACACACACACACACACACCCACACCCACACCCACACCCACACACACACACACACACACACACACACACACACACACACACACACACACACACACACACACACGATGGAGGGAGCTAAAAGGAGGTTATCCAGGGTGAGGTAGGAAAGAGAGTCAGCAAGAGAGAGAAGAAGAGAGCGTGTGAAAAAGAGGGGAAGATGGAGAGAGAGGTTGCGTACGTGGAGGGATTACGTAAGAGTCTCACACACACACATCTGCATACACACACACACACACACACACACACACACACACACACAGGGCGTCTGGAGAGGTTAATATGCCTGTTTGTTTGGAAACACAGGTGGTTGTCATGGCGCCCTGTATGAGCACACATCCGTCACGTGGCGTCTTTCTGTCTGTTTCCCGTCACAATTAATATTATTATTATTATTAATATTATTATTAATACGATTATTAACGAGTGAGTTTCTTTCTCTGGAGGTAACGAGACTGGAGCACGTGTCCTACAACTGGGTCCTCCGGTCCAGTTTTAACTGGTTGAGGGCACTCTCACACTGTCCCACCGCACCGCGCCAAAACAGGTTCACGGGTCAAGCCTAGTGCGTTTGACCTGTGTGAGTGCAACTGACCGCGTCTAGGAGCGGCACGCTTGCGTCCACGTCCCGTTTGAGAGAGGTGGGCTTTAGTACAGCACGTTTGCACATGTACGAGCACGAGCGTGCGCACGTGTACGAGCACGAGGACTACGGCGGTTCTGAGGTCATTTCCTGTGCGCCTGTTGGGACATAGAAAAAAAGAAGGAGGGACCATGCGCAGACATTTAAAACAATGGCGGTGAAAGGTTCACGTTGGTGTGATGCGGAGGTGGAGTGTTTACTGCAGATTTGGTCGATGAAAAGATTCAAAAACAGTCGACAAGACGCACAAAAACTCCGAGGTCTACGGAAAGATCTGGAAACAAAGCCACGCATCGCCATGACGTCATCAATGTGTGTGACGTGTTACGGCGTGATGACGTATAGGCAGCAAGAAGCATTCTCCGAGGCCCAGGTAGTGTGAGTACAAACGGGCCTGGAGGGGGGGACAAGGACCCTAAAGCACGGGCACGGGACGGAGGAACAGTGGGAGGGCGCCCCTTAGTCCTCCAGTCCAGTTTAGTAAGGTGAGAGATTCACCATGGTGTCCCAGGTGTGTGGGAGCGAGTTTGCGCCCTCGTCCCTGTTCGTGGTGCTGCCTCACGCCTCCTTATTTCTATGGACAGCGTTCTCTGCGAGCGCCACCAGGGCGAGGAACGGACACACCCGGGTCGGTGAACTTCAAAGTAAAGCTCTGAGGAAGGCGGGAGTTCAAACTGTCTGCTGAGGAAAGGGAAGAGGACGTCTTTACGAACAACTAACGTGTCTGACAAGAAGAAACTCTAACTTTCACACTGGGTTCTGTTCTGTTTCAGCGTCTGAACCTAAACGTGTGTCTCCCGCCCGTGCAACGCGGCGTCTGCCTCAGCTGCAGATATGTGGCGACATGTTTTTCTTCCTCCTCATCCCTTCTTCGTTCACCGCTGACAGCTCCCCCCCTCTCTGGGTTTGAGAACACGCCGTATTCCTGCAGTCTCCAGGACGCCACGGGATGTTTTTCCACTCTCTCCTTCTTCCTGAGTGTTGCTCAAAGGGCTCCTCTGCCGGAGCTGCAGCCAATTAGAGCTCGCAGCACCGTTTCTCTCACAGCCACAGCGCAACGGAGCATGACGGCGGTCCAACAAGTGTTGTACGAGGAAAACAGGAAGTTAGGACCCGTTGTTGGGGTATTAATGAGCCCTGCACTGGAAGATTAATTATGACAATGCACCACAATTACCCCGACCTCATCAGTATCACTAACAGGGGTGTAATGTTTTATTATATTGATACTTTGCTGATATGTTGGATATATAATATTTCAATTAAATCAATAAAAACCATTAAATCAATCAATAAAGTCATTAAACACAACATTGGAGTCACATCAGCAGCTTTCGTGTGCTGTCTTATGCAAAGTAACACACAGTTTGTTTATATATCTTATGAAATATGACGTCCTTCTTTGATTCTGATGTAAGTTCCTCAATAATAAAAGTGTGTTATATTAAATTAATCACTTTTTGTGCTGATACGTACGAACAGAACGAGCTTTAACGCGACGAGTTCCTTCGGGACGCCATTGTGACTGAGCTCTTTCCAGACGTTTAAATGACGAAAAAAAACATTTAAAACGATAAACATCAAGTTGGATTTTCAAAATAAAGGCCATACGCATGAATATGTGCATTTGCGTAGATGATATAGTTATTTATTTAACCGATACATCGTTCCAGATCAATCATTTAAACCCTTATTACTGATATATTCAAATGCATTAAAAGTTCCTCTCCTCCAGAGACAAAAATCACCTCAATCCATCCACAGATCATCCACTGGCTGCTCTCACCTCTCCTCTCCTCTCCTCTCCTCTCCTCTCCTCTCCTCTCCTCTCCTCTCCTCTCCTCTCCTCTCCTCCGCTCGCTCTGTCAATCCAGCTTTCATCCGTCTGGCAGTACCAACAGGAAACAGACGTACGGACGGAGAGAGATGGAGATCGCCTCGGGGCTTCACTAACTCTTGTTTCTTTCTCCGACTCTATCCCATCAAATCTACATCTCCCTGTCGCTCGTGCACTCGTTTCTTCCCCTCCAGCTCTCTTTCTGTCCCATTAACGCTCCCTTTCTCTTTTGCGTTTGCTCGCTTTGGAGCCGCTCACACTTGCTCCTGCAGCTCGTCTCACTCATTCATCATATGGAACACAGTTAGCATAGCAACAGTTAGCATAGAAACATACACTTAAAAGCTATTGTGTGTTGGCATTTATCCAGATAAATACTAATTAAGCTTGTTGTCATGTTGAGCATATTGAACACAGTTTGCATAGCAACAGTTAGCATAAATACATATGAGGGAATTGTAACTTGTTAGCAAGCTAGATGTATACATTTTGTATGTTCAGCATATTAGCATTAATAAAGTCTTGCTCCTGCAGCTCGCCTCACTCATTCATCATATGGAACACAGTTAGCATAGCAACAGTTAGCATAAAAACACACATTTAAAAGCTATTGTGTGTTGACATTTAGCCAGATGAATACTAATTAAGCTTGTTAGCATGTTGAGCATATGGAACACAGTTAGCATAGCAACAGTTAGCATAAAAACACACACTTAAAAGCTATTGTGTGTTGACATTTAGCCAGATAAATACTAATTAAGCTTGTTAGCATGTTGAGCATAATGAACACAGTTAGCATAGCAACAGTTAGCATAAAAACATGCATTTAAAAGCTATTGTGCGTCGACATTTAGCCAAATAAATACAAATTTAGCTTGTTAGTATGTTGAGCATATGGAACACAGTTAGCATAGCAACAGTTAGCATAAAAACACACATTTAAAAGCTTTTGTGTGTTGACATTTAGCCAGATAAATACTAATTAAGCTTGTTAGTTTGTTGACCGTATGGAACACAGTTAGCATAGCAACATTTAGCATAAAACATACATTTAAAAGCTACTGTGTGTTGACATTTATCCAGATAAATACTAATTAAGCTTGTTAGCATGTTGAGCATATTGAAAACAGTTTGCATAGCAACAGTTAGCATAAAAACATATGATTGAAATGTAACTTGTTTGCAAGCTAAATATATACATTTTGTATGTTCTGCATATTAGCATGAATAAAGTTAGCACAGTAGTATGCAGATAGCAACAGCAAATGTAAAGTGCGCAACGTTTAATGTCTAAACATGTAGCCAAATATTCAGCATATAAACATGTGGACATAATATGTTTAGAATCTACAGCATTAGTTATGATGTTGTTATCACGCTAGCTTATTAGCATGTGATGTAGAAACCATGTAGGCCTACGCAGTCACTGTCACTAGCTGCAACATTCAGCATTAGCATGTTTTTAGCACACTAGCAGGACATGATTGTTATTGTTATTAGAATTGTAATATATTATGGACACTTCACAGTCAACCGACAACTGAACGCTACAAATGTCAACAGAAACGTGTCCGAAAGTTCTGTCAATATTTCACCCTGAACCAAACTGTAGGTCTACTGACATTTCAACAAGCTTCGAGCGTCGCTATAAATAAATATAAGTAGCTATTTCTGCTGGTACATTACCCAACACACACACAGAGCTCAGTGATAAATTCAGAAACAATAACAACATCCCTGTTTCCCGCTGAACAAGCTTATTAAAATGGCACTTTTTCCGTAACGAGGATAAAAGAACATTATAGCTTTCCAGTCACTATCCAGGTCGACTCCCTACCTCTTTTTGGTGGTATTTGATGGCCAGTTTGAGCTTGGCCAGGTCGTGGCACTGTCGGGGGTCCAGCTCCTCGCTCTGGTCGTTGTCTCTGTGGTTCAGGATGGTCTCCAGCTCTCTAGAACTCCTGGCCTGGTCCAGAAGGTCTTTGGCGAAACGTTTGCACTGCTGCGACAGCTCCTCGTACTCCTGACGGAACTCGTTCTCCACCTGTAGAGGAGGAAGAGAGTTAGAGAGTGGCAGAAAATCGTGTTACCAAGCAGGACTGTAGCACTTGAGTTTCTCTTGCACTTGTCTTGTAGCTTATCTGACTTCAGAAGCCTGTGAATGTTCTCATGTGTCCAGGTCGTCGTTATCTTCAAAGCAATTTCAGTCCAAAGCAACTGGACTTGGTTCTTTGTCTAGGAAGACGTTTCACCTCTCATCCAAGAGGCTTCATCAGTTCATGTACGCATCTGACCAGGCTGGGACTGGACCAGGACCAGGACCAGGCTGGGACTGGTCCTGGTCCAGGACCAGGCTGGGACTGGTCTAACTAACTGGTGTGGAGATCCAGGTATTTAAACACTCACAGGCCGATGATGTCACTGGAACTCTTTGTGCTCCAAGTGCCAACGACGGTCGTTAGAGTGGCAGTCGTTTGTGCGAAGTAGGTCTGGACTTCGTTAGTGCTGGTCCATTCCCAGCCTTGTCCTGGTCCTTGTCCTGGTCCAGTCGTTGGTGGAAGTAGGTCTGGACTTGGTTAGTGCTCTATTGAGTCTGAACGACAGTCGTTGGAGTCACAGGAGGACGTTTGTGAACAGTTGTTCTTTGAGGTTGGATTGTTGAATGAAGGGATGAAAGGGCAGCATTGTAAACTGGAGATAAGTGGAGTCTCAGACCTCCTCCTCTGGTTAGCCATGGTCCAGTCCCAACCTGGTCCTGGTCCTGGTGTTTCAGACCTCCTCCTCTGTTTAGCGATGGTTTCTCTACTTTTGCATAGATGCTTCTTTTCCTCCTCTTCCTCACCATCTGTCCTCTCTGTCCAGGATGTGGACATTGTTGTCATCAAAGGAGTGGGCTTTCTTCTTGAGGTGTGAGTGGGCAGCAGAGTCCAGGCCTGAGGAGTGAGCTCTCCTGTGTTGGGCCGTGCGTTTATGCAGCGGTTGGAGAAACAAAACAACCAGTGCATAAACGACAAATAACCAAGTCCAGTTGCTTTTGACTGAAACTGACATCGGAAGAAAAAGGGAAAGCACACTCTTATAGTAGTACAAGTGAAGGACACACTTGAAAAATTAATAACATCGGACGCTGCTGCAGCACATCACGTTGAGGATGTGGCGTTCCTCCAGTGGAGTTCACTTTGCTTGGAGAATTGATGCCAAGGACGAGTGAAGTTGCACTTTATCGTGACACTTAACAGTAAGCTGTATATTGTGGAAATAAAAATCACAAGGCCTGTCTGGTCTACATACGTCATAGACGAGTCACCGTACAGCGTACTCAACCTTCTGTCCATTAAGAGGATTCGGTGCAAACAGTTCCCAAGTCCTTCACCCATACACACACGTTGATATCCGTACCTTGCTGAGCTCTTTGAGTTCCCAGCCCAGTCTGAAGGCAGTGAGGATGGGGTCTTCACTGGACAGCGCGATGAGGGAGGGCGAGGCCAGAGCCTTGTAGATGTTGAGTCGAGACCTTGAATGCCGAAGACTGTCGACCTAGAGACCAAGAGGAGAAAGATTTATTTAAGGTTTAGAAACTCATCAAACCATGACGGGACTCATCTTCTTAGGAAGCTCAACTCCTGTCAAGTGAATCTGTCAATCATTTATATACTTTAAGATACCTACATTGAGTGTTTTATTTGTGCAAGCTCATGTCGTGTTGGCCCTGGCAGATACCTCTGGTCCAGACAATAGACTGTATAAAAAATGGACGTAGCATCTCCGTAGAGGTCCATTTTCTCAATTTGATGCAATCGTCCTCGCCTACAGGAGTCTCCATCTTGTCAGACTTTGACTCCGTCTCATTTCCTCTGACCAAAAAAAGGGCATGTATGTGACGTGGGGGGGAGGGGCGTACATCCGTCTGGCTGACGTTTACCTCCGAGGAGAAGTGAGGGCCAGAGGCTAGCTGTCAATCAAGAGGCCAAGCCCCTAATTATTCATAAACTTTAACCTCCAATAAAATAAAACCTAGCCCCTCCCCCTCAGTGTTGTCATGGAAACATGACCTAAACAAACAGACTAGAAGGTTTATGGCTACGTTTCTCCTCGATCGCTAACATCACTTTCATCTTTATTTAGCTGTAACAGCAAACGCTAACGGGTAACGCCATCAGCTAATGCTAACTATCAGTCAAACTCCGGGGGGGGGGAGAACTCAGGGGACGGGTTCAAACAGGCTCAAACAGACTCCGGTCTCCTGAAGCTACTGGGCCGGGTCTGACCAACCTGGCAACCCCACTGCTGGACTTCTTTTTTATTGTTGCGACAACGATCTTGAGACACTAGATGGCGGATTTCTGCTCATTCTACATATTCAAGCTTTAAGTTAAAGTACAAACAAAGCACATAAATAACCACCTACCTCTGAACTGGACACGCACTCGACACAGTCACATCGTATCTGGTGCGGTCTGGGAATCGTGACCTGCACACAACAACAACAACAACAACACCAAAGATAAATCAGATAAACATTATTGATGAAAGAGCTTTCTCATGTTTTGATTTGACATGTTCACTCTTCTTTAAAGGCTTGTTGTGTCTGCGGACAGACACTTGAAGTGTAGAGAGTAATGACCTTCCGCTGGACGAGGAGCTTGATGATCTCGTAGTTGTTGGTGTGAGCAGCGAGCATGATGGGAG
>NC_139847.1:2625300-2645300 GCF_963691815.1 Echiichthys vipera | reverse complement strand
CTTCCTGATGGCGTAGAGCAGGGCGTCGCCCGTGTGGATGCCGTGGTCGAGCAGGAGCTCCATGATCTCCAGGTTCTCATTCTCGATGGCGATGAGGAGCGCGCTGCGGCCCAGCGGGTCCAGACAGTTCACGTCCATGTTGTAGTAGACCTCCGCCTCACGGAGGGCGTGTTTGACGCCCGCATAGTCACCTGGAGGGGTGGAGGGAGGGACACACACCAGGGTTCAAGTCTCCACAGACAGTTGGGGACGATTTAGTTCATTATCTAGTGGTCCTCAAAGCAATTTCAGTCCAAAGCAACTGGACTTGGTTCTTTGTCAGGAAGACGTTTCACCTCTCATCCAAGAGGCTTCATCAGTTCATGTACGCATCCGACCAGACTGGGACTGGACCAGGACCAGGACCAGACTGGGACTGGACCAGGACCAGGACCAGGACCAGGATAAGGACCAGGCTGGGACTGGACCAGGACCAAGACCAGGACCAGGACCAGGCTGGGACTGGACCAGGCTGTGACTGGACCAGGACCAGGACCAGGACCAGGACCAGGACCAGGCTGGGACTGGACCAGGACCAAGACCAGGACCAGGCTGTGACTGGACCAGGCTGTGACTGGACCAGGACCAGGACCAGGACCAGGACCAGGCTGGGACTGGACCAGGACCAGGACCAGAACCAGGACCAGGCTGGGACTGGACCAGGACCAGGACCAGGACCAGGCTGGGACTGGACCAGGACCAGGACCAGGGCCAGGCTGGGACTGGACCAGGACCAGGACCAGGCTGGGACTGGTCCAACTAACTGGTGTGAGATCCAGGTATTTAACCTCTCACAGGGCCGATGATGTCACTGGAACCCTTTGATCTCACACCAGTTAGTTGGACCAGTGCCAGCCTGGTCCTGGTTCAGTCCCAGCCTGGTCCTGGTTCTGGTCCTGGTCCTGGTCCAGTCCCAGCCTGGTCCTGGTCCTGGTCCTGGTCCAGTCCCAGCCTGGTCAGATGTGTACATGAACTGATGAAGCCTCTTGGATGAGAGGTGAAACGTCTTTCTAGACAAATAACAAAGTCCAGTTGCTTTGGACTGAAATTGCTTTGAGGAGAACGACGACCTGGACACATGAGAACATTCACAGGATTATCTTGTGGTGTTGTGGGTGAAACGGACCTTTCTCCACAGCGGTGAGGTAGGCCCTCTCCTCTGCAGACAGCTCCACCTCAGCCCGCACGATCTGAAGCGGGATACGGTCGCGGTACGGCGAGTACGTCGCCTAAACAAACAAAGACAACAAGAAAAAAGAACCTGTAAAACACAGAGAATTACCAGGCACTGAAGCAAAACTGTCGTCTCACTGACAATGAGTTTGCGGTTACTTGGAGCTAAACTCGTATAAAGCTATAAAGACGAGTTTGTTCTGCAGCTTCTGTGATTCATTATGTATTTTATTAAATCTGTATGGACTTGAAGTTGTGCTTCTGGGTTCCCAGTGCGCTGTCTCCCATCAGGTTTGGTCTCCGTCTATCGAGCTTCAAAGTCTTTTACGCCAGTTGTGATTTCCTTATGACTTCGGCGGCTGCGTAAAGTCTTAATCCACAGCTAACAGCAGAGGAAGGACTAGAAATGAGGGTAGAGGAGGTGTTAAAGGACACAAAGGTCGCTTCAGTACATCAACTGGGGACTTGGTTAGCACTGAAAACACGGTTCACTATCAAATAAATAAATATATAATGCAATAAATGACATTGGCACTGGGAGAGTACAGATGCCCCAAGGTAAATGGTGCATTCACATGCTCCTTGAATGGTCCCATCCTAGTGGGGACGTCATTCTACCAAATTCAGTGTGTTCCTAAGCTTTAAGTGACGAAACAACATGGACGCTCGTAATTCATTTCCCAGAGTGCCCCATGCTTTAGGGTCCTTGTCCCCCCCTCCAGGCCCGTTTGTACTCTCACTACCTGGGCCTCGGAGAATGCTTCTTGCTGCCTATACGTCATCACGCCGTAACACGTCACACGCATTGATGACGTCATGGCGATGCGTGGCTTTGTTTCCAGATCTTTCCGTAGACCTCGGAGTTTTTGTGCGTCTTGTCGACTGTTTTTGAATCTTTTCATCGACCAAATCTGCAGTAAACACTCCACCTCCGCATCACACCAACGTGAACCTTTCACCGCCATTGTTTGAAATGTCCGCGCATGGTCCCTCCTTCTTTTTTCTACGTCCCAACAGGCGCACAGGAAATGACCTCAGAACCGCCGTAGGCCTCGTGCTCGTACACGTGCGCACGCTCATGCTCGTACACGTGCAAACGTGCTTTACTAAAGCCCACCTCTCTCAAACGGGCCGTGGACGGCAAGCGTGCCGCAACTAGACGCGGTACGGTTGCACTCACACTGGTCAAAGGAACCAGACTTTAGCTGTGAAACGTGCTCGGGCAAGGGACGGATGGACAGTGGGAGTGCGCCCTAAGCCTGCAGGGACTTAATGGAAGTCATGACCTTGTGTGACTGTGTTTGTGTTTGACTCACCTTCTTGTAGTACAACTGTGTCATGGGATTCATCGCGCCAGCCTGGAAGAAAGAAAGGAAGATGGAAAGAAGTGAGTTATTAAAGAAGACCAGGACGAGATGAATCAACAGTAAAAGTGACATTGTTCACGTAAACAAGACAGAAGCAGGCGGCGCTGAAACACGACTAAACAATTCAACATTTGCATCAAAGCTGGCACTCTGAGTCATGACTCAGTGGATTCTGAACACAGACATGATACATATATTTATAGATTCAGCGTGTCTCACACTTCCTGTCCGTATAAAATAAATGTCTATAAATACGCTTAATAAAAAGACGCTCTCTATGACGAATCATCATGTTTTTATTACGGCTTTGATTTATATAACGTCTTTCTCAGTGCTCAAGGTGCTTTACAGAGTCCAGGTTCATTCACACAGACGTACACGGTGGTGGTAAATTACGCAGTAGTCACAGCTGCCCTGGGGCAGACTGACGGAAGCGTGGCAGCCAATCAGCACCTACGGCCCCTCGACCACCTCCTCAAACACACATCAGTCAGACACATTCACACGAGGCAAGGCTGGTGAAGTGTCTCGCCCAAAGAAACGACGACCATGACACAAGTAGGGCAGGGCAGGGATCAAATCGCCGACCCTTCGGACATTGGCTGACTCGCTCTACCACCTGAGCCACAGTCGCCCTAGTCCTGTGATGATTCAGGCTTTTGAAACTAAGTTCATCTCATCTCATCTTCAGGGTCTCGGGGCAGCAGCTTTAGCAGGGGACCCCAAACTTCCCTTTCCCGGGCCACATTAACCAGCTCTAACTGGGGGATCCTGAGGCGTTCCCAGGCCAGTGTGGAGATCTAATCTCTCCACCTGGTCCTGGGTCTTCCCCGAGGCCTCCTCCCAGCTGGACGTGCCTGGAACACCTCCCTAGGGAGGCGCCCAGGGTTCATCCTTACCAGATGATCCTGAACCACCTCAACTGGCTCCTTTCAACGCAAAGGAGCAGCGGCTCTACTCCGAGTTCCTCACGGATGCTGAACTTCTCCCCCTCTCTCTAAGGGAGACTCCAGACCCCCTCCTGAGGAAACACATTTCACACGCTTGGACCTGAACCTGGTTCTTTGGGTCCTGACCCAGCTTTCATGACCACAGGTGAGGGTAGGAACCAGGACTGAGCTGTAGATCCAGAGCTTTGTCTTCCTCAGCTCTCTTTTCATCACAACGGTGCGGTAGAGCGACTGCAGCTCCGCCCCCGCTGCTCCGATTCTCCGGCCAAACTCACGCTCCATCGTCCCCTCACTCGGGGACAAGATCCCGAGGTACTTGAACTCCTTCACTTGGGGTCAGGACTCATTCTTACCACTAAAACTAAACTAACTTTAAGATGTTAAATGTTATATTTCACTGGACTAAAGACCAGCAAAAACTTCCTCCCGACATTTGAGGCCTTGCAGAGAACCTGCCGACAGCAGCAGGAAGGTGTATTCAAAGCCTCCAAACTGCCTTAATTGACAAACGGAGACAGTGACGGACTTGAAGCGGTGCAGATTAACGTCTCAACATACATTTAGCTCAATAAACAGCAGGCAGACCAAACATAAGCCTCGTCTCGCAGTATTAGAGGCTCTCGTCTCGTTAATACATGTAATCCCCGTGAACCGCTGCCTCCTGGAGAACGCTGAGGGGCTCTGCTTGTTTGCACATTTGTGTTCATTTGTGTCGGTTTGATCGTGACGTTGACTTATTGCACCGTAATTACCCCACGTTTGTTTGTTCGGGGGGGAGATTCGTCGACAGATGATGCTTTGTGATTGCTTTGCATTAACCTACGCAAAGTGAGATTCTTACGCAGCAGTGGGGGAGCTGTCAGAGCGAACGTAGAGGCAAAGAGACACAAAATGACAACAAAGAGACACAAAATGACTTCAAAGAGACACAAAATGACTACAAAGAGACACAAAATGACTTCAAAGAGACACAAAATGACAACAAAGAGACACAAAATGACCACAAAGAGACACAAAATGACAACAAAGAGACACAAAATTACAACAAAGAGACACAAAATGACTACAAAGAGACACAAAATGACTTCAAAGAGACACAAAATGACAACAAAGAGACACAAAATGACCACAAAGAGACACAAAATGACTACAAATAGACACAAAATGACAACAAAGAGACACAAAATGACTACAAAGTGAAATAAAATGACAACAAAGAGACACAAAATGACTACAAAGTGAAATAAAATGGCAACAAAGAGACACAAAATGACTACAAATAGACACAAAATGACAACAAAGAGACACAAAATGACAACAAAGAGACACAAAATGACCAAAAAGAGAAACAATGACAACAAAGAGACACAAAATGACCAAAAAGAGAAACAATGACAACAAAGAGACACAAAATGACCAAAAAGAGAAACAATGACAACAAAGAGACACAAAATGACAACAAAGAGACACAAAATGACAACAAAGAGACACAAAATGACCACAAAGAGACACAAAATGACCACAAAGAGACACAAAACGACCACAAACAGACACAAAATGACCACAAAGAGACACAAAATGACCACAAAGAGACACAAAATGACAACAGAGACACAAAATGACAACAAAGAGACACACAATGACTACAAAGAGACACAAAATGACATCAAAGAGACACAAAATGACTACAAAGAGACACAAAATGACTAAAAGTATTCTGTTTCTAACTCTTTGCGTTTGGGGGTCTTGTTCCTGTGGAGACAGGGGGTCCTGGTCCTGTCTCTGTCCCCACTTGTCCCCCGTGCCACCAGCTGATCACTGGACTAAACCATGCGCGGCTCAGTCCGGTCTAATGTGGTCTGGCTCAGTTAAACCCGGCTCAGCTCAGCTCAGTCCCGTTCTGGTCTCTGAAGGTCACCCTGAATGAATCCACTGCACATAAATCAGCTAAATGAAAACGGCAAACCGCGGTACATTACGCAAAGGTCAGACACGTACAGGACGCCGAGGTCGTGCAGGGTCCTCCCGCCTCCTCCTCTGCAGCGGCTCGGAGAATAATCAGCCTCATTATTGCAGAGATAAATGAAAGTGTGCGGCGTTTTTGGGAACAACTGTGAGTCTGGCAGCGACTGTAAATAACCCCCGGTAGCATTTAGACTCCAGGGCGCCATGGAAACTGCCGGCTGAGTCGGTATTTTCAGTCCACTTGACAAAGCCGGTGACTGGAGGCGCTCATTTAGCCGTCAGCTGTTGATAAAGAGTCGGCCGACAGCGGAGACGTCCTCCCTCTCTCTCCTCTCACACACACAACACTCCGAACGACGACAGTGTCGGCAGAGCGAAGCGCTGGCATCACTCTCACACCGATACGTCTGACATTTGTGACCACGACACAACGGGCCCCTGAGCGCACACACACATGTTGGAGGCCCCCGACCGAGACCACCGAACCACGTCTGCACAGGGACAAGACACAAAAACTCAGTCTCAAAGAGTCGATTCAGAGTCATTTTGTGTCTCTTTGTGGTCATTTTGTGTCTCTTTGTGGTCATTTTGTGTCTCTTTGTTGTCATTTTGTGTCTCTTTGTTGTCATTTTGTGTCTCTTTGTAGTCATTTTGTGTCTCTTTGTAGTCATTTTGTGGTCATTTTGTGTCTCTTTGTGGTCATTTTGTGTCTCTTTGTAGTCATTTTGTGTCTCTTTGTAGTCATTTTGTTTCTCTTTGTAGTCATTTTGTGTCTCTTTGTAGTCATTTTGTGTCTCTTTGTAGTCATTTTGTGTCTCTTTGTAGTCATTTTGTTTCTCTTTGTAGTCATGGTGTGTCTCTTTGTAGTAGTTTTATGTCTCTTTGTAGTCATTTTATGTCTCTTTGTGGTCATTTTGTGTCTCTTTGTAGTCATTTTGTGTCTCTTTGTGGTCATTTTGTGTCTCTTTGTGTCTCTTTTGTGTCTCTTTGTGGTCATTTTCTGTCTTTTTGCAGTTTTTGTTGTGTCTCTAGATTTTGTGTCTCCTGTATGAAACGGTTGCATCCTCACTGTCCTGCATTATTATAAATTCTAACAGCCTGGTTTCGGGTCACATCACACGCTCTTTCAATGTTTTCCTCAGCTCCTCCGACTCTCACTCACTTCCATTCTCCATCGTAAACAACGTGGCCCAAGCACCGAGACGATGGAGGCTATAACTGCACCACAGCGTGCTACTGTAAACACATATTTCTATTTTGTCAGCAAAGGGACACTTTCTCCCCAACAAAAGGAAAATATAGTCTCGTGGTCGGTCATTATTCAAACGTACGTCATGTTTCGTATTTATTCATGTGCATTTGCCACGTCCAGGCTTCTCTTGCAGGCGGTTTGGACGTCTCATCTGTTAAAGCAGTGCAGCCAATAACACTTTCATGCATCATGTGCTGATGTTTTGCCTCCGGGACGCGTTCGTGTGATTGCAGAGAATCTAAAACCTTTAAAATCTCATTTAAAAAAAAACAACCAACCCCCGCTGACGGTGCTGTGAGTGGAAGTGGATTCAGACCTCGTGGGTAAAGCTGCAGTGCTCTCGCTGCCCCTTCGCTAATTGAGTTTCCCTCCCTCACACAGACCTGCTGAGTCTGCTGCAGAGCGACTGCAGTCAGTCCAGTGCGCCTCCTGTGAGTGACGATGGCATAAAGCGGCTCCTCGGCGTGACCTCGGGGGTTCAGCCGCTTGTGTTTCAGGGTCAGGACGAACAAGCGACGATTCATTCAAATGATGAACGCCACTTCACCCTGATGCATCGGAGGGTGTGAGCGTGTTTGCATTCTCATGAACTGGTCGTTCTCTTTTTACTTGAAGTCGCAGCTTCATCAGTCTAAGGCTCCCTCTCCCTGACAAACTCCCGTCAGATCCTCCGACTCTGTTCTTTAAGCCCGACCTAAATCCAGCACCGACTTACGGCGACGTCGTTTTTCTAACACAGGCGGCTTCAAAGAAGGCAAAGCTCTGGATCTACCGCTCAGTCCTGGTTCCTACCCTCACCTGTGGTCATGAAAGCTGGGTCAGGACCCAAAGAACCAGGTCGCGGCCGAAATGTGTTTCCTCAGGAGGGGGGCTGGAGTCTCCCTTAGAGAGAGGGGGAGAAGTTCAGCATCCGTGAGGAACTCGGAGTAGAGCCGCTGCTCCTTTGCGTTGAAAGGAGCCAGTTGAGGTGGTTCAGGATCATCTGGTAAGGATGAACCCTGGGCGCCTCCCTAGGGAGGTGTTCCAGGCACGTCCAGCTGGGAGGAGGCCTCGGGGAAGACCCAGGACCAGGTGGAGAGATTAGATCTCCACACTGGCCTGGGAACGCCTCAGGATCCCCCAGTTAGAGCTGGTTAATGTGGCCCGGGAAAGGGAAGTTTGGGGTCCCCTGCTAAAGCTGCTGCCCCTGAGACCCGACCCCGCCCATAACAGATCAAATTAACCCTTACTATTATAGTATTAACATGTCAGTAGAATAAACAATCTATAATTACAGAGTTCTATCACAAATGCATCCTAATATGAGTAAGAACTATAATTATATATGAATATTATAAACAATGATGCATAAACATTAGAACTAACTATATATATAGAGATATGATGAATGACATATATTGTAATAGGTACAGTCTGCATATGTCAGAAGCAGCAGTTTGTTTTTCGTGTAACAACTTTTAACGGAGAACTGCAAGAGAGTCGCTAACAGCCAGAAGTGCAGTGATTAGCTCAGGGCAGCACGGTGAAGGCATTCAAAGGTCTTTTTTAACCACTAATGCTGCTGAAAATAACAGCAAACCTCTGCAGCAGCATGAGAAGAGTCCCTACACACAAAACAAAGCACCAATGGGCTCCTTGCTTTGGGATTGACTTTGGTAATCCACTGTAATGGACTTTACTACGAGAGGAGCTGGTACAGGGGCCAGTAGGTAAGTCTTTAAAACACTCTTTGAATAAACTCTGGCTTCACTAACTACGCTGTTGCTGCTTTGTTTTCTGTGTAGGGACTCTTCTCATGCTGCTGCAGAGGTTTGCTGTTATTTTCAGCAGCATTAGTGGTTAAAAAAGACCTTTGAATGCCTTCACTGTGCTGCCCCGAGCTAATCAGTGTTAGCTACGTCCAGCTGTTAGCGTCTCCCCCGGATTCCTCCGTTAAAAGTTTGTACAGGAAAAAAAGTGTCTCAATGGCTTATTTGATGAATGTAAGTGCTGAAAAAGACCAGGGGGTGATTTTGCAAGAGAATTAAACTTTAAAGCTCATTATTCACGCAACATGAGGTGGTTTTAGCGCCGTGACGCTGTCGGCACAGGCTGCAGACGTCGGTTACTTCTTTAATTTGTTGGAACGTGTCGCAATGACAGATGGAAAGTGATGTGAGCATCGTACCCTCGTAATCACCCGAGCCTTCGTGCTCTCGAAACTTTCAACACGGACCGGGCGTCTAACGAAACACGGTTATTGCAGATTTATGACTGAGGATGTTCGCCGCGTCTGTGTGGCGTCCCCCCCCCCCCCCCCCCCTCTTTAGAGAAGAGGTTAAACTGCTGCGGCGGTCTCCGCAGAAGATGCAGATCTGCTCACGCCTGCAGGTTCGACAGTCGAAATGATGTGCGGGAGATTAAACGATGTGGCTGCCATTAATCCGTATAGTACGGTACGGTGTGTGTGTGTGTGTGTGTGTGTGTGTGTGTGTGTGTGTGTGTGCAGGAGCTGGAATGCAGATGCCTTTAAAGATCTGCATAGTGAGGGGGAATTTATGCTGACGGCTCTACAACACTCCAGGGACCGTGGCACGGCAATGCAGATACACTCGCTCGCTCGCCCCCTAACTCTCGCCTCCCAAGTTTTCCTCTCTTTCTTTCTTCCTTTCTGGTTTCTGGAGTAATTTCCTGTCCCTCCTGCTTCACCCTTCACTTTCATTTCCCTCCAGCCTGGACGCCGTCTCCTGATCTGCCCCTCATCTCTCGTCTCCCGCCGGCTTCCTTACACCTGCGTACGTGTGCGCGCGGCTGCGTGCGAGTGCTCCACATCTCACTTCTCACTCCTTATCTCGCCTCTTCAGAAACCCGTCCCCGGCCCCGACACCCTCATCCCTCACTCTCTCGGATGTTCTGCTCTATTTTCTGTCTCTTGTTTCCGTCGTAGGGAAAGAAAAAACTCCTCCATCTTGAACTCGTCTCTCCTCATAATTCTTATCGTTCCTCGCTTTCCGTCTCATTGCCTTTTACTCGCCGCTCCCCCGTCTCGCCCCCCCCTCGGCTGCAGCATAAAACAATTCCTTTCCTCTCTCTCTCTCTCTCCACATCTGTCCCTCTCTCTCTTCTCCTCCTGCATTTTTTAAACAGCGGTGTTTGTTTTACAGAGAATATCAGAGCCTCATCATCTGAACCCACCCCTACTTTACCCGACGCATAAGAAATGGATGAGCACATGTAGCCACCATGTGCCGATGACAACAGGCAGACAACGTGCTGCTGTTGTGGAGCGTTGTCGGGACGAAACCATGATGCAGCACGGCGTCAGTCTGCAATGCTCCAAAAAGCACGCTGACGCCACCAAACACGCGCCCACCCGGGCCGTCCTAAACTCAAATAAAGGATCAACTTTATGCTGATTTTCTCCAACATTGGGGAGCGTCGACACACGGACGACCGGTCGTGTGGGAGCACAGTCGTCAGCCGCAACTCCTACGAAGTTAAAGCACTTGAAGCTAATGTGGGGAAAGACAGTTGTTGTTCTTTAAGCCCGACCTAAATCCAGCACCGACTTACGGCGAGGTTGTTTTTCTAACACAGGCGGCTCCAAACACGAGATCAACGCTCTTCTGATTAGACTCACTTTGGTTTTATAGATATAGAATATAGATATTTTATCTCTTACATCTGAAATCTTGCTTTGGTACACTGTATTTTTCATTTTTCACTATTTTCTGACTAAAACGAGACTTGATTCATGTAAAAAAGTTCATCTCTATCTTCGTTAGTTGCATCTTTGAGCCCAGTTCAGAACAAAGATTTGCAACGAGTTGAAATTTGCAACGAGTTGAAATTTGCAACTCCTTGCAACGTGCAGGTCTGCAGCGTTCTGAACCCTGCCAGTTCACACCCGTGGGACGAGGCCAAACGGTGTATCATCTGCATAATCAGTGCGCTTCCTGTGAGTGACGATGACATAAAGCAGCTCCTCTGTGTGACCTTGGGGGTTCAGCCGCTTGTGTTTCAGGGTCAGGACGAACAAGCGTTCTCCGATGATTCATGATAAACGCCACTTCACCCTGATGCATCGGAGGGTGTGAGCGTGTTACGCACGCACCTTATTTTTAGCTTTGTTTTCCTCTTTGATGTTGTTGTTTACAGAAGTGCTGACCCAGTTGGAGCTTGTTCACAGCCTGTTACAGGCACGTCCAGCTGGGAGGAGGCCTCGGGGAAGACCCAGGACCAGGTGGAGAGATTAGATCTCCACACTGGCCTGGGAACGCCTCAGGATCCCCCAGTTAGAGCTGGTTAATGTGGCCCGGGAAAGGGAAGTTTGGGGTCCCCTGCTAAAGCTGCTGCCCCTGACCCCGGATAAGAGGCTGAAGATGAGATGAGACCTGTGCGCCAAAAGAATCAAACTGCTTTACAGTGTACGTCACCTCTGTAAACTGTGTACACTGTGTTGATGTCACAGCGGAAAATGAACCTAAACCGAAGAAAGCAAAGGGTTTTGTCGGAGGAGACCGAGAAAAGAACGAGGTAGGGACAGAATCTGAGGGCGGACGAGGATCGATATCGGCCACCAATGGACACTGTCATGCTGTTGGACTGCTGGGACGCATCCCGGGCTCGGGCAGACTGCGTCGCCTGTACCCCTCGGCTTGTCGACATAACAAATGCACGTGTACCCCCTGATCACGTAACCACGGCAACTTTTAGAAAATACCGGGGACTTGGTCGCCGGTTCAAGAGTCCATTCAGATCAAGAGAGGGGGGGGGGGGGGGCAGAGATGGTTATTTCACCCCCTAGGCATTGCTGGGGTGCCCTTAAGCAAGGCACTGAACCCCAGAAATGCTCTGACATCTCTCCATCAATGCAAATATATAGGACCCGTTTGTGCACGTGCGCATACTTGAGGCCCATGTGTGTGTTTATATAATAATAATACAACAAAAAGAGTGAAAATTGCTTTAAAATACTCAGTAAATACAAAACTAATACACAAGTAAAAGTAGTTAACTTGTTAAAACTCACCAGCTTGAACATACGGCTCACACTCAACCTGAACTACATCAGTTCAAACACAGTGATGGGGATTTAAGGGCGGCCTGCACCAGAGAGAGCATGAAAGTCTGCACCTGCTCCGTGTGAAAGGTGTCAGGAGATCACGTCAGTGCTTTATAAATGAATACAAAAATACTGTAAATGTGTGTGTGTGTGTGCGTGTGTGTGTGTGTGTGTGTGTGTGTGTGTGTGTGTGTGTGTGAGCAGCAGGAAACGGTGGAATAAGCACAGAGTGTCTCCGTCTGCAGCCACTCAGCAATAACGCCGCTGCAGGTCTAATGAGAGAAAGTGCTGCGAGCTGAAGTCAAGAGCCGAGCCGTCACCGCGTTTTATTATATGTGGGTGGTTCTCTCTCTCTCATCACTCATCCTTTAACATGTCTCTCTCTCTCTCTCTCCCTCTCCGTCTCTCTCTCTTCCTCTGTGGACAAACCTCCTCTCTGATCTTTCCCTGCAGCCTCTCTTCACACGTCTCACTTCATCTCCTTTTACCTGTTTCTTTACGGTGAAGCCCTCGGGGTGCACGCGGGAGAAAAGGTGTAAAACATAGAAACGTGTCTCTGTACTGATGCTGCTCCCTGTGCAGGAGGGCAACAAGTCCGTCAAAGCTACATAACAGGACAAAACTCTTGCCTTTGGTGGCGTCAGCATCCTGTGTTACCAACCGGACCAGTGAGTGCACACGACTCACCGGCATCGTGGAGGTTTAATGCTGTAAAATCAATTTCAATCATATTTACAGCAACTCTAGTTATAGCTCGCTGTTTGGAAAATACTCCACCAGCCAACGCCACAAAGCAACCGACGGCAGGTTCATGCAGGCGAGACCACGCCCCCACCACAGCCACTTCCTGTTTGAGCCAATAAGGAAGCCCCAAAAACAGCCACTTCCTGTTTGAGCCAATAAGGAAGCCCCAAAAACAGCCACTTCCTGTTTGATCCAATCAGGAAGCTCCAAAAACAGCCACTTCCTGTTTGATCCAATCAGGAAGCCCCAAAAACAGCCACTTCCTGATTGATCCATCAGAAAGCCCCAAAAACAGCCACTTCCTGTTTGATCCAATCAGTAAGTGGCAATTTGGTGGCAAGCGCTCATTTTGGCGTCTAACGCTGTAAACCGATGCTCCTCGTACCCTTAACCTCCACTCCGTTAACTTCCCTGAGCATCTACCACCTCATCTTTCTCCGTCTCCCTCTCTCTCTCTCTCTCTCTCTCTCTCCCTCTCTCCCTCTCTCTCTTCCTCCGTCCCACTTTCCCCATCCCTTCATCCATCCCCTGCAATATTCCCCCATTACTGTAGCCATCCATCTCGCCCTCTTTAAGCTGCACTCCATCACTCCCGGTGCCCTCTGGTAGTTTTTCTGCGACTGTCTCGCTCCGTCTCTCCCTCCCTCCGTCAACCTCCCTCCTCTCCGTCTCTCCCTCTCTCCCTCCCTCCATCAACCTCCCTCTTCTCCGTCTCTCCCTCCCTCCGTCAACCTCCCTCCTCTCCCTCTCTCCGTCTCTCCCTCTCTCCCTCTCTCCCTCCCTCCGTCAACCTCCCTCTTCTCCGTCTCTCCCTCCCTCCGTCAACCTCCCTCCTCTCCCTCTCTCCGTCTCTCCCTCTCTCCCTCCCTCCGTCAACCTCCCTCCTCTCCGTCTCTCCCTCCCTCCGTCAACCTCCCCCTTCTCCGTCTCTCCCTCTCTCCCTCCCTCCATCAACCTCCCTCCTCTCCGTCTCTCCCTCCCTCCCTCCATCAACCTCCCTCCTCTCCGTCTCTCCTTCTCTCCCTCCCTCCGTCAACCTCCCTCCTCTCCGTCTCTCCCTCCCACCGTCAACCTCCCTCCTCTCCGTCTCTCCCTCTCTCCCTCCCTCCGTCAACCTCCCTCCTCTCCGTCTCTCCGTCTCTCCCTCCCTCCGTCAACCTCCCTCCTCTCCGTCTCTCCCTCCCTCCGTCAACCTCCCTCCTCTCCGTCTCTCCCTCCCTCCGTCAACCTCCCTCCTCTCCGTCTCTCCCTCTCTCCCTCCCTCCGTCAACCTCCCTCCTCTCCGTCTCTCCCTCCCTCCGTCAACCTCCCTCCTCTCCGTCTCTCCCTCCCTCCGTCAACCTCCCTCCTCTCCGTCTCTCCCTCCCTCCGTCAACCTCCCTCCTCTCCGTCTCTCCCCCCTTCCTCCCTCCATCAACCTCCCTCCTCTCCGTCTCTCCCTCTCTCCCTCCCTCCGTCAACCTCCCTCCTCTCCGTCTCTCCCTCCCTCCCTCCATCAACCTCCCTCCTCTCCGTCTCTCCCTCTCTCCCTCCCTTTATCAACCTCCCTCCTCTCCGTCTCTCCCTCTCTCCCTCCCTCCGTCAACCTCCCTCCTCTCCGTCTCTCCCTCTCTCCCTCCCTCCCTCAACCTCCCTCCTCTCCATCTCTCCCTCTCTCCCTCCCTCCATCAACCTCCCTCCTCTCCGTCTCTCCCTCTCCCCCTCCCTCCGTCAACCTCCCTCCTCTCCGTCTCTCCCTCCCTCCGTGAACCTCCCTCCTCTCCGTCTTCTACACTTTCTACACTTTCCGTGCCTCTCCTCCTCCTCTCCTTCTCTCCATCTCCTTCTCTTCATCTTGCATTCTTTTCACAACCTCAACCGTCTTCTCCTTCCTCTCTTTCTCTCTCTCTCCCTCCATTTTCTTTGAATTTCCCCAAACTTAAGTTACTCTCCTCCTCCTCTCGTTCTCTCCATCTCCATGTTTCTGTCTCTCCTTCTCTTCATCTTGCATTCTTCTCACAACCTCAACCGTCTTCTCCTCTCTCTCTCTCTCTCTCTCTCCATTTCCCCCAGGACCGCCTGTCTTCCTCCCTCCATCTTTCCCTTTCCTTCTATAAAGATACGTGTTTGGAAGGAAGCTAAACGTGCGATGGTGCATCGTTAAAGCCGTGTGTGTTCTGCTGTTTGTTCAGACGGAGAGACGCAGGTTTTCTTTGGATACAGCGTTAAAATGTGGGTTGTCGGTTCAAACCCGAGTCAAAATGTCGTGAATTTGGGGGTTTTCAAACAGAAGTTCTGCACTAAAACACACACCGGTCGGCACGGTGACGGGTCCTGTCACCATGGAAATAATAATAATAATACTACATCAGATATAACTTCACTGATTCGAGCCGGGAGCCCTCTAGCTGTGAGGGGACAGTGCTGACCACCACACCACCGTGTCGCCATCTCTAAATACAACTCATCTCATCTTCAGCCGCTTATCCGGGGTCGGGTCTCGGGCGCAGCAGCTCCAGCAGGGGACCCCAAACTTCCCTTTCCCGGGCCACATTAACCAGCTCTAACTGGGGGATCCTGAGGCGTTCCCAGGCCAGTGTGGAGATCTAATCTCTCCACCTGGTCCTGGGTCTTCCCCGAGGCCTCCTCCCAGCTGGACGTGCCTGGAACACCTCCCTAGGGAGGCGCCCAGGGTTCATCCTTACCAGATGATCCTGAACCACCTCAACTGGCTCCTTTCAACACAAAGGAGCAGCGGCTCTACTCCGAGTTCCTCACGGATGCTGAACTTCTCCCCCTCTCTCTAAGGGAGACTCCAGACCCCCTCCTGAGGAAACACACTTGTACCCCCAATGACCTTCCACAAGTAACAACTTAGATTCAAACTGACCCCGAGGACACGCGGCGTTCGTATAGTAGATTAAAGGAGGACGTGAGCGTGAGCGGAGTGAGGGAGGAGAGGACAGGAAGTTCACGGTGAGAAAAGAAACAGAGGATAAAACCAGGCTCAGAGGAAGAGGAGGGAGAGGTGAATCTTAACGAGCGTCTTCACTCCGTGTGGAGGAGCGATAACGCGGGAGGACGAGCGCGCCCTGCCGCGTTCGAGGACCGTAAGGGCTGCGGCTTTGATGAAGAAACACAAACAGAGGGGTGAGAGGCCGGGCAGAGGGGATCTTAATGGGAATCTTAATTAGTCCCCAAACAACTCCAGCACTGGAAACAGAACCCACGGAGGAGCGCGGAGGGGCGCGGAGGGGCGCGGAGGGGCGCGGAGGAGCACGGAGGAGCACGGAGGAGTGTGCCCTGCTGCGGCCGCGGAGACGCAGCTTTGATGGAGGCTGGAGGGGGATTTGGAGCGCGGCATGCAGGGCTTTGCTCCGGCTGATGGAGGGTTTGAGGCGCGGAGGACGGGAGGCAGGAGGAGGGGTGCGGCTTAACACGCAAAGAGGAAATGAGGTCGTTAGCGCTCCGCGGAGTGCACGCGCTCAACATGATCAGCAGGTTCTCATGATTAGTGACGCGTCTGTCAGAGCCAGAGGACAGACGGTTAAGTTTAGACGACTAAAGGAGACGGTTAAGTTGAGACGACTAAAGGAGACGGTTAAGTTTAGACGACGAAAGGAGACGGTTAAGTTTAGACGATTAAAGGAGACGGTTAAGTTTAGACACTAAAGGTGACGGTTAAGTTTAGACGACTGAAGGAGACGGTTAAGTTTAGACGACTAAAGGAGACGGTTAAGTTTAGACGACTAAAGGAGACGGTTAAGTTTAGACGACTAAAGGTGACGGTTAAGTTTAGACGACTGAAGGAGACCGTTAAGTTTAGACGACTAAAGGTGACCGTTAAGTTCAGACGACTAAAGGAGACGGTTAAGTTTAGACGACTAAAGGAGACGGTTAAGTTTAGACGACTAAAGGAGACGGTTAAGTTTAGACGACTAAAGGTGACGGTTAAGTTTAGACGACAAAAGGTGACGGTTAAGTTTAGACGACTAAAGGAGACGGTTAAGTTTAGACACTAAAGGTGACGGTTAAGTTTAGACGACTGAAGGAGACGGTTAAGTTTAGACGACTAAAGGAGACGGTTAAGTTTAGACGACTAAAGGAGACGGTTAAGTTTAGACGACTAAAGGAGACAGTTAAGTTTAGACAAAAGGAGACGGTTAAGTTTAGACGACTAAAGGAGACGGTTAAGTTTAGACATTTAAAGGTGTGTAAAGGTTGGTTCGGGGACGTTTAACATTGAAATAAAGAGTCGTCGACAGCAGGTTGTGAAAACTGTGGAGTTTGTGTTGCTTCTAAAAAAAGCAGCGATCTGAGAACAGAAGCCGTCGGCGCCGTTACATAAAACAGGAAACAACACGGTGGGATCAACAACTCCTCCGAAGGCTCGCACACCACGGGCACAGCTTTCCTTCTCTTAGACCTTTTATTTCAGAGACCACTTCTTTACAAACGAGCGTCAGCAGGAGCAGAATAAGGGAACGACAGAGCAGGGAGGACTCTGGCGAACGACGCTCTGTTGGCAGATGATGCAACCCCTTTGTTGTGTAACGCGCTAAAAATAGAGCCACAAGGCAGGCGGCGTTTGGGGAGACGAGGCCGCCGGCTCAACCCAAAATACCCCAACCCCCGGTGCTACCTGCAGTCCTGCGGGAGCCTCTGCCTCTGTCTCCCTCCGCCCCTCATCCCTCTCTCCCCCTCTTCTCTTCCACCATCCCTCCGTTCCTTCACGCTGCCTTTGGTTTCGTTTCACCGTGACTGAATTTACCCTCTCTCGTCTAATCCCCACTCCTCCTTTTCCCTAATTCTCCGTCTTCTTCCCTTCTTTTTTGTCCGCCATTTTGTTTTCATTTCTGTTTTAGAGACCTTGGCCTGTGTGGACCCTGTGTTAGAGACCTTGGCCTGTGTGGACCCTGTTTTAGAGACCTTGGCCTGTGTGGACCCTGTTTTAGAGACCTTGGCCTGTGTGGACCCTGTTTTAGAGACCTTGGCCTGTGTGGACCCTGTTTTAGAGACCTTGGCCTATGTGGACCCTGATTTAGAGACCTTGGTCTGTGTGGACCCTGTTTTAGAGACCTTTGCCCCGTGGACCCTGTTTTAGAGACCTTGGCCTGTGTGGACCCTGTGTTAGAGACCTTGGCCTGTGTGGACCCTGTTTTAGAGACCTTGGCCTGTGTGGACCCTGTTTTAGAGACCTTGGCCTGTGTGGACCCTGTTTTAGAGACCTTAGCCTGTGTTGACCCTGTTTTATAGACCTTGGCCTGTGTGGACCCTGTGTTAGAGACCTTGGCCTGTGTGGACCCTGTGTTAGAGACCTTGGCCTGTGTGGACCCTGTTTTAGAGACCTTGGCCTGTGTGGACCCTGTGTTAGAGACCTTGGCCTGTGTGGACCCTGTTTTAGAGACCTTGGCCTGTGTGGACCCTGTTTTAGAGACCTTGGCCTGTGTGGACCCTGTTTTAGCGACCTTGGCCTGTGTGGACCCTGTTTTAGAGACCTTGGCCTGTGTGGACCCTGTTTTAGAGAAGAACCTTGTCTGTTTAAGACCAAAGTAAAAAACCGTCTCCATGACCACGGTGTGACGGACATCGGGTCCCGCCTCCTGCACGCCGCTCCCCCCCGGGTGCCAGGCAGCATTAGGGGAACCACCACCACAGCTTCAGTCCGTCGTTTCCTGTCATCCCTCCCTCTTCTCCTCCGCCTCTCTGTCTCCTCTCATTTCTCTCCCCCGTCACCTCCTCCCTCCATCCTTCATCCTCATCCGTCCTGCACCCCCCCTCACATTTACCCGCCTCGTCCTCCTTCATAAATCCTTCATTCCTCTCCCGTCCCCTTCATGTTTTATGATTTATCCCCAGAACGCCACCTCATCCTTCTTCCTGCCTCATCCTCTCCATTCACCCATTCATCCCCCGCCCTCTCCTCCTCCCAGCTCGTGTTGGATTTAATTAACATTCCTCTCCTCTTCCTCCATTCTTCCCTTCCCTCCTTTCAGCTGACGCTCGAGCTAAACGCTGCTCGCCGCGATGTCACCGCTTTAGGACGCCCTCCCACTGTGCGTCCGTCCTGCGCCCCGTGCTTTAGGGTCCTTGTCCCCCCCTCCAGGCCCGTTTGTACTCACACTACCTGGGCCTCGGAGAATGCTTCTTGCTGCCTATACGTCATCACGCCGTAACACGTCACACGCATTGATGACGTCATGGCGATGCGTGGCTTTGTTTCCAGATCTTTCCGTAGACCTCGGAGTTTTTGTGCGTCTTGTCGACTGTTTTTGAATCTTTTCATCGACCAAATCTGCAGTAAACACTCCACCTCCGCATCAGACCAACGTGAACCTTTCGCCGCCATTGTTTGAAATGTCCGCGCATGGTCCCTCCTTCTTTTTTCTACGTCCCAACAGGCGCACAGGAAATGACCTCAGAACCACCGTAGGCCTCGTACACGTGCGCACGCTCGTGCTCTTACACGTGCAAACGTGCTTTACTAAAGCCCACCTCTCCCAAACGGGCCGTGGACGGCAAGCGTGCCGCTCCTAGACGTGGTACGGTTGCACTCACACTGGTCAAACGAACCAGACTTTAGCTGTGAAACCTGTTTGGGCACGGTACGGAGGCACAGTGGGAGTGCGCCCTAAGGCCTCCTCGTCCTCTTTCACCGACGAATCTCTCGTTTAAATTCTGTCGCACTCGAAGAAATTGTGTTTGTTTTGCAGAGAGTCAGATTTAATTAAGTGTCGGCGCTTCAGCCAGTTCCTAACGTGACATGTTTTGGATAATTTTGGCTGGAAAAGCCAAAAATAAACCCTTTTCAGTCGGCACCAAGGACATAAAAGTGATTTTTTGGCAGCAAGTGGTGGAGCTCTACCTGCTGACTCAATTAGAAAGGGAGCTTGGACTAAAAAGGGACGTTGCATGTTGAGATAGCAGCACAGAGACCAAAGGCAGCCGCAGACCGTGCAGGGAAAAGCCTCACGAGTCTGCAGGTTCAATCAGCCCGAGCGTTTGGCCTCGGACGTTCTCACAGAGTCACTTTAACTAAAATCAGCCGGAGCAGAGGCAAGAATCAGGGCTTGTGTTTTATCCTTCGACACGATCTCAAATCAAGTCATCGTTCAAACACAACGACTCTACAAACTCTGAAAAAAGGCTGCACAGAGCAGCAAACAAAGGTCTGGGTTTGTGATCATCAACACTCAAAAAGTTCAATCATCTCATCTCATCTTCATCCTCTTATCCGGGGTCAGGTCGGGGGGGCAGCAGCTCCAGCAGGGGACCCCAAACTTCCCTTTCCCGGGCCACATTAACCAGCTCTAACTGGGGGATCCTGAGGCGTTCCCAGGCCAGTGTGGAGATCTAATCTCTCCACCTGGTCCTGGGTCTTCCCCGAGGCCTCCTCCCAGCTGGACGTGCCTGGAACACCTCCCTAGGGAGGCGCCCAGGGTTCATCCTTACCAGATGATCCTGAACCACCTCAACTGGCTCCTTTC
>NC_139847.1:2610300-2620300 GCF_963691815.1 Echiichthys vipera | reverse complement strand
AGGAGACGCCTGACGGAGACGTCTGACGGAGACGCCTTAAGGAGACGCCTTAAGGAGACGTCTAACGGAGACGCCTGATGGAGACGCCTGACGGAGACGCCTGACGGAGACGCCTGAAGAAGACGCCTGAAGGAGACGCCTGAAGGAGACGCCTGAAGAAGACGCCTGAAGGAGACACCTGACGGAGACGCCTTAAGGAGACGCCTTAAGGAGACGCCTGAAGGAGACGCCTGACGGAGACGCCTGAAGGAGACGCCTGACGGAGACGCCTGAAGGAGACGCCTGACGGAGACGCCTGACGGAGACGCCTGAAGGAGACGCCTGAAGGAGACGCCTGACGGAGACGCCTGAAGGAGACGCCTGACGGAGACGCCTGACGGAGACGCCTGAAGGAGACGCCTGACGGAGACGCCTGACGGAGACGCCTAAAGGTGACGTCTGAAGAAGACGCCTGACGGAGACGCCTGACGGAGACGCCTGAAGGAGACGCGCTGACTCACTGAATTCATCTCCTCCTCTCTCAGAAATGACCGGTTACGCAAACACTCGGCTCACGGACGACGGCGTACACGTGCAAACGTGCTTTGCTAAAGCCCACCTCTCCCAAACGGGCCGTGGACGGCAAGCGTGCCGCTCCTAGACGCGGTACGGTTGCACTCACACTGGTCAAAGGAACCAGACTTTAGCCATGTTTGGGCACGGTACGGAGGCACAGTGTGAGTGCGCCCTAAGTTGTCGTATACGGTGAATTGAACCTCGTCGTGTAAGCTGTAGTGTGCGGATTGCGGCTGCTATGGACGCTAGCTTGCCTATTTCAAAATAGCGTCTTCGTGCAGGGCGTCACGTGTGTTCCCGGTGATGGTTCTCTCTGACCAATCAGTGGCCAGCGTCGTTTAAGCTTCACCTTCTAGTGTCGGCTCAAGTTACTGTGTGAACGAGGAAGACGAAGGTTCCTTTACCTTAAATAACACCCGGAAAGAAAACACCCAGCTCTGACCCTGACTGACGGGCTCTACACCGTCACTGCTCTTCACTGCGGCGGGACGCTGACTGTGACTGATAAAGTTAAAGCGGTTTGAATCCGTGTGATGAGCTGAGGGCGCTCCTCCGTCCGCAGCCACCAGAGCAAAAGCATCGGCTGCACATGTTGCGTCATCGTTGCGCGCTTCCAGCCGCCACATCAAAGACAAAACCAGAGAAACCAAGTCACCGCAGGCGTCGTCTCGTCGGCCGACGCCAAATTTCCCGCGTGCAGGAGAAACCAAACCACTGCTTCAAAGCTGACGCGAGCGCGTGAAGAGAGAAGAAGACCGGGAGCGAAGAAACGATGAGATGAAAGAAAATAAGGGGAAAGAAAAGAGAGAGAGAGAAGAGGAGGATGTGAGATGTGACAGTGTTTCCTGTCCCGAGGGTCATCACTGGTTGCCGTGGCTCCCTAATGACCGTGGCTGTCATGGTTACGAGCGTGGCTGTCCATGACAACAAGCGTGGCGTGTCATACACAGACAGATTCAGTCCCCAGACGGCGTCGTGCTGCATGACACTGTCTAACACACACACACACACACACACACACACACACACACACACACACACACACACACACACACACACACACACACACACACACACACACACACACACACACACACACACACACACACACACACACACACACACACACACACACACACACACACACACACACACACACAGACACAAACACACACGTAATGACATGCATGCCAAGGGAGAAACACACACACACACACACAATAACATTCATGACAAGGGAGACAGACACACACATACAGACACGCACACACACAAAATAACATGCATGCCAAGGTAGAAACACGCACGCGCACGCACACACACACACACACAAACATGCATGACAGGCACACGGTGCGGCGTTCCTGTATTTTAGGAGGGACCATAAAAGAGTTCCCAGTGAATATCTATTCAATTCTAGATCCCTAGAACACACACACACACACACACACACACACACACACACACACACACACACACACACACACACACACACACACACACACACACACACACACACACACACACACACACACACACACACACACACACACACACACACACACACACACACACACACACACACACACACACACACACACACACACACACACACACACACCCTCTCTGCATTGCTGGAATATTAAAACATGCGGTAAGAATGAGAAACTCTCTCTCCGGTCATGTGATCTAATCAGAGCTAATGCGTTGCTGTAGCGGCCTCAGAGAGCCGTCCATCAGTCACACACACCCTCTAAACCCACCGTGGATCCCTCCCCGGGGGGGTGGAGACACACACACACACACACACACACACACACACACGTTGGTACACAAGACCATAAATAAAGCACACACACACACACTGGCAAAATAACAAACCCAAACATAATGGGATTGCATGAAGGCACACACACATCTCCCTGTGCTGCAGAGCTCAATGAGTATTTAGGGAGATGGAGAAGTGTGTGTGTGTGTGTGTGTGTGTGTGTGTGTGTGTGTGTGTGTGTGTGTGTGTGTGGGTGGGTGTGTGTGTGTGTGTGTGGGTGGGTGTGTGTGTGTGTGTGAGGTAAGTTATTGGTATTGATCCAATCTCCCCTCTGCACATTCCCCTCCTGCAGTCGCAGCATTTACATTTCACGACGCTGCGTTCAGGGGCTCTTCCTCGCCGTGGGACAAACAGCCGCTAGAATCAGAAGAGACGGTTAAGTTTAGACGACTAAAGGAGACAGTTAAGTTTAGACGACTAAAGGAGACAGTTAAGTTTAGACGACTAAAGGAGACGGTTAAGTTTAGACGACTAAAGGAGACGGTTAAGTTTAGACGACTAAAGGAGACGGTTAAGTTCAGACGACTAAAGGAGACGGTTAAGTTTAGACGACTAAAGGAGACGGTTAAGTTTAGACGACTAAAGGAGACGGTTAAGTTTAGACGACTAAAGGAGACGGTTAAGTTTAGACGACTAAAGGTGACGGTTAAGTTTAGACACTAAAGGAGACGGTTAAGTTTAGACGACTAAAGGAGACGGTTAAGTTTAGACGACTAAAGGAGACGGTTAAGTTTAAACGACAAAAGGAGACGGTTAAGTTCAGACGACTAAAGGTGACGGTTAAGTTTAGACGACTAAAGGAGACGGTTAAGTTCAGACGACTAAAGGAGACGGTTAAGTTTAGACGACTAAAGGAGACGGTTAAGTTTAGACGACTAAAGGTGACGGTTAAGTTTAGACGACTAAAGGAGACGGTTAAGTTTAGACGACTAAAGGTGACAGTTAAGTTTAGACGACTAAAGGAGACGGTTACGTTTAGACGACTAAAGGTGACGGTTAAGTTTAGACGACTAAAGGAGACGGTTACGTTTAGACGACTAAAGGTGACGGTTAAGTTTAGACGACTAAAGGAGACGGTTAAGTTTAGACGACTAAAGGTGACGGTTAAGTTTAGACACTAAAGGAGACGGTTAAGTTTAAACGACTAAAGGAGACGGTTAAGTTTAAACGACTGAAGGTGACGGGTTAAGTTTAGACGACTAAAGGAGACGGTTAAGTGTTTAAACGACAAAAGGAGACGGTTAAGTTTAGACACTAAAGGAGACGGTTAAGTTCAGACGACTAAAGGAGACGGTTAAGTTTAGTCACTAAAGGAGACGGTTAAGTTCAGACGACTAAAGGAGACGGTTAAGTTTAGACACTAAAGGAGACGGTTAAGTTTAGTCACTAAAGGAGACGGTTAAGTTTAGACACTAAAGGAGACGGTTAAGTTTAGTCACTAAAGGTGACGGTTAGTTTAGACGACTAAAGGAGACGGTTAAGTTTAGACACTAAAGGAGACGGTTAAGTTTAGACACTAAAGGAGACGGTTAAGTTTAGACGACTAAAGGAGACGGTAAGTTTAGACGACTAAAGGTGACGGTTAAGTTTAGACACTAAAGGAGACGGTTAAGTTTAGACGACTAAAGGAGACGGTTAAGTTTAGACGACTAAAGGAGACGACTAAAGGAGACCGTTAAGTTCAGACGACTAAAGGAGACGGTTAAGTTTAGACAACTAAAGGAGACGGTTAAGCTTAGACGACAAAAGTTCGCTTCGTGGTCATTTCCCCACGTTAATTAATCGATACCAAAGTGAGACGCTGAACATTTCTGAGAGGGTAAAGCAGATTGCAAGACCTTTTGTTCCCCTTAACGGTCCCCCCCTTTAACGGTCCCCCCCTGAGGCCTTGGATAAATATGATCTGTAAGCCCCCGCCTCCTCCCTGTGACTCTGGAAGGTTAATGGAAGTGTTGCGCGTGACGCCGCGGATCACATCTCATCTCAGGCGCGGAACAAAAGCTTCTCGCAATAATGACGACGTATAACGTCAGCGCGTGCACAGGTTACTATAGAAACATGTGCACCTTACATATTCTTCCCCTCTTTCCTCCCTCCCTATCTTCCTTCCTTCCTCCCTACTTTCCTTCCTTCCTTCTCTCCTTTCTTAAACCCTTCCTTCCTTCCTCCCTCTCTCCCTCCCTATCTTCCTTCCTTCCTCCCTACTTTCCTTCCTTCCTTCTCTCCTTTCCTTAAATCCTTCCTTCCTTCCTCCTTTCCTTCCTTCCTTCTCTCCTTTCCTTAAATCCTTCCTTCCTCCCTCCCTCCATCTTTCATTCCTTCTCTCCTACCCTATCTTCCTTACTTTCCTTCTTTCCTTCCTTCCTCTCTCCCTCTTTCTTTCCTTCCTTCTCTCTCCCTATATCGCTTCCTCCCTATCTTCTTCTTCCTTCTCTCTCCTTTCACACACGTGTCGTGGTGGCGTTGGTGGCAGCGAGGACACCGCTGCAGGATTACAAAGTACGAAGACGGACGAAGAGCAGACAACACGCACCCCGTGCTGCACGCCATGTGAGGCGCGTGGACTCTTCTGGGGGGGGGGTCACACCGGACACACACACACACCCACACACACACACACACACACACACACACACACACACACACACACACTCCTAGAAATGGGTTGTTCTGGTTTGCTGCGTTAAGCTGATCCACTCTCTGAAATCATTTCACCCCTGTGTGTGTGTGTGTGTGTGTGTGTGTGTGTGTGTGTGTGTGTGTGTGTGTGTGTGTGTGTGTGTGTGTGTGTGTGTGTGTGTGTGTGTGTGTGTGTGTGTGTTCTGGGACTCAGATCGATGTATGGATTGGTCCGCAGCAGTTAGCTGGACCTCTACATCAGTTTGGGGAGCGCAGGCTGCCCAGCAATAACCCCGCACGGACATGTTTATGGCTGTGAGGAGCGCTGATGTGCAGGGTACAGAAACGTCGATGCGGTGCAATCAGGAGGCAGATGAGCAGCAGCCTCCAGACGCACGCCGCCACGTTATTACATTTCACCGCAGGGGAGAGGGCGGAGCGAAAACCCGCTTACACAACGTTTTCTTTAATTCCACGATGTAAAAAGAAAGACACAGACGTGAGTTAGAGATCACTTCTGCGCTCACGAGGTCAACTAACGAGAGAAGTTTAAGCTATCCCGGCGTGAGGTTGCTGGACGGTAAGCGAGGCTGTAACCATGACGACGGGAGGATTTTGACCCCACCACTGAACACACTAAACAGAGACGACGCAGACGATGAGAGAGTTAAATAAATGTTGATTTTAGTTCAGCAACTCTGTGTCTGGTTTCTCTTTTTCTGGCCTTTCACGCTTTATTTTGAAAGTACGGCTGGAGGTCGACAGGAAATGGGGAGAGAGAGAGAGAGAGAGAGAGAGAGAGAGAGAGAGAGAGAGAGAGAGAGAGAGAGAGAGAGAGAGAGAGAGAGAGAGAGAGAGAGAGAGAGAGGTGGACACGCAGCAAATGGCCGCAGGCCGGGTCGAACCCTAGACTTTGATCCGTCTCATTTCTTTGTTGGCCTTTCACGCCTTTATTTTGAAAGTACGGCTGGAGGTCGACAGGAAATGGAGAGAGAGAGAGAGAGAGAGAGAGAGAGAGAGAGAGGGAGAGAGGGGTGGACACGCAGCAAATGGCCGCGGGCCGGGTCGAACCCTGGACTTTTAGCCGTCTCATTTCTTTTTTCGGGCTTTCACGCCTTTATTTGAAAGGACGCTGGAGGTCGACAGGAAATGGAGAGAGAGAGAGGGGGGGGGGGAGTGGATACGCAGCAAATGACCGCAGGCCGGGTCGAACCCCGGACTTTTATCCTCCGTCTCTTCTTTTTTTGGCCTTTCACGCCTTTATTTTGAAAGTACAGCTGGAGGTCGACAGGAAATGACTAGAGAGAGAGAGGCCGAAATGTGTTTCCTCAACCCTGGGCGCCTCCTTAGGGAGGTGTTCCAGGCACTTCCAGCTGGGAGGAGGCCTCGGGGAAGACCCAGGACCAGGTGGAGAGATTAGATCTCCACACTGGCCTGGGAACGCCTCAGGATCCCCCAGTTAGAGCTGGTTAATGTGGCCCGGGAAAGGAAGTTTGGGGTCCCCTGCTGGAGCTGCTGCGCCTGGATCAGAGCCTTTAGATGAGCTGTTAACTCCCTCTTTCATACATAAGTGGTTCCGTGTCAGGCGGCGTCGAGGACGAGTCTTTCACAGACTTTAATTAAACTGGCGTCGTAACAAACGGCGTCCTTGGAACCTGAGAGACGCTCTGAGAGCTGATTAATCTGCCGGCCCTTTCATCACGGCTGCCGTTCATCTCCACGTTTAACCACCTAAAGGTTTCACACTTCTGCCTTTTCTGTATTTTTCACGCCCGTCGAGCACTGGAAGGATGTTTGACGCCCGTGGAGCGCTGGAAGGATGTTTGACGCCCGTCGAGCGCTGGAAGGATGTTTGACGCCCGTGAGCGCTGAAGGATGTTTGACGCTGCTGAGCGCTGAGCTGGAGACTCTCTGTGACTCTGAGACGTTTAAGTTAAATAATATCAGTTTAAACGCTGAATCATCAGATTTTACTCATTTAAATGTGTTTTTCAGACTAGTGGAGGAAACGTTCCTCCCTCCTTCTTTACTTCCTTCCTCCCTCCTTCTTTACTTCCTTCTTCCCTCTCTCCCTTTTTCTTCCCTCTTTCCTCCCTCCCCTCCTTCCTTCATTCCTTCCTTCCTCCCCATCTTCCTTCATTCCTTCCTCCCTCCCTCCTTCCTTCATTCCTTCCTCCCTCCCTCCCTCCTTCCTTCATTCCTTCCTTCTCCCTCCCTTCTTCTTTCCTTCCTTCATTCCTTCCTTCTTCCCTCTCTCCCTTTTTCTTTCATTCCTTCCTCCCTCCCTCCTTCCTTCATTCCTTCCTCCCTCCCTCCGTCCTTCCTTCATTCCTTCCTCCCTCCTTCCTTCATTCCTTCCTTCCTTCCTTCCTTCCTTCTCTCCTTTCCTTAAATCCTTCCTCCCTCCCTTCTTCTTTCTTTCCTTCCTTCCTTCGTTAAATCCTTCCCCCCCTCTTTCCTTCCTCCCTCTTTCCTTCTTTCCTTCTTCCTTCCTCCTTCTCTCCTTCCTCCCTCCTCCTTTCTTTCCTCCCTATCTTCCTTCTCTCCTTCCTCCCTCCCTCCCTCCTTCTTTCCGTCCTTCCTCCATCCCTCCCTATCTTCTTTCCTTCCTTCCTCTTTCCTTCCTTTTTTTCTCTCCTTCCTCCCTCGCTTCCCCCCTCTTTTTACCTCCCTCCATCCTCCTTCTTTCCTTCCTCCCTCCCTTCTTCTTTCCTTCCTTCATTCCTTCCTTCCTTCCTCCCTATATTCCTTCCTTTCTTCTCTCCTTCCTCCCTCCTTCTTTCATTCCTTCATTCCTTCCTTCTGTTCTTTCCTCCTCTTTCTTTTTCTTCTTTCCTCCCTCCCTATCTTTCTTCCTTGCTTCCTTCCTTCCTTCCTCCTTTCCTTCCTTTCTCCCTCCCTCTTTTTTCCTTCCTTCATTCCTTCCTCCCTCCCTCCTTCCTTCATTCCTTCCTCCCTCCCTCCCTCCCTCCTTCCTTCATTCCTCCTCCCTCCTTCCTTCATTCCTTCCTCCCTCCCTCCTTCCTTCATTCCTTCCTCCCTCCCTCCCTCCTTCCTTCATTCCTTCCTCCCTCCCTCCCTCCTTCATTCCTTCCTCCCTCCCTCCCTCCTTCCTTCATTCTTCCTCCCTCCCTCCTTCCTTCATTCCTTCCTCCCTCCCCATCTTCCTTCATTCCTTCCTCCCTCCCTCCTTCCTTCATTCCTTCCTTCCTCCCTCCCTTCTTCTTTCCTTCCTCCCTCCTTCCTTCCTTCATTCCTTCCTCCCTCCCTCCCTCCTTCATTCCTTCCTTCCTCCCTCCCTTCTTCTTTCCTTCCTTCCTTCCTCCCTATATTCCTTCCTTTCTTCTCTCCTTCCTCCCTCCTTCTTTCATTCATTCATTCCTTCCTTCTGTTCTTTCCCTCCCTCTTTCTTTTTCTTCTTTCCTCCCTCCCTATCTTTCTTCCTTGCTTCCTTCCTTCCTTCCTCCTTTCCTTCCTTCCTCTCTCCCTCTTCCCTCCCTCCCTCCCTATCTTCCTTCCTCCCTTCTTCTATCTTTCTTTCCTTTCTTCTCTCCTTCCTCCTCCCCTCTTCTTCCTCCCTCCTTCCTTCATTCCTTCCTCCCTCCCTCCTTCCTTCATTCCTTCCTTCCTCCCTCCCTTCTTCTTTCCTTCCTTCATTCCTTCCTTCCTTCCTTCTTCCTCCCTCCTTCTTTCATTCCTTCATTCCTTCCTTCTGTTCTTTCCTCCCTCTTTCTTTCTTCTTTCCTCCATCCCTATCTTTCTTCCTTGCTTCTTTCCTTCCTTCCTCTTTCCTTCCTTCTCCCTCCCTCTTTCTTTCTTTCCTTCATTCCTTCCTTCTCTCCTTCCTTCCTCCCTCCCTCCCTATCTTCCTTCCATCTTCTTCTTTCCTTCCTTCCTCCCTTCCTTAAATCCTTCCTTCTCATATTCCTTCCTTTCTTCGTTCCTTCTCTCCTCCCTCCTTCTTTCATTCCTTCCTCCTCCCTCCCTCCTTCCTTCGTTCCTTCCTCCTCCTTCTTCTTTCATTCCTTCCTCCCTCCTTCTTCATTCCTTCCTCCCTCCCTCCTTCCTTCATTCCTTCCTCCCTCCCTCCTTCCTTCATTCCTTCCTCCCTCCCTCCTTCATTCCTTCCTCCCTCCCTCCTAATCCTTCCTCCTCCCTCCTTCTTCATTCCTTCCTCCCTCCCTCCTTCCTTCATTCCTTCCTCCCTCCCTCCCTCCCTCCTTCCTCATTCCTTCCTCCCTCCCTCCTTCATTCCTTCCTCCCTCCCTCCTTCATTCCTTCCTCCCTCCCTCCTTCCTTCATTCCTTCCTCCCTCCTCCTTCCTTCATTCCTTCCTCCCTCCTCCCTCCTTCTTCATTCCTTCCTCCCTCCCTCCCTCCTTCTTACTTCCTTCCTCCCTCCTTACTTCCTTTCTCCTCCCTCCGTCCCTCCTTCTTTCATTCATTCCTTCCTTCTTTACTTCCTCCCTCCTTCTTTCCTTCCTTCTTCCCTCTCTCCCTTTTTCTTTCCCTCTTCCCTCCTCCCTCCTTCCTTCATTCCTTCCTCCTCCCTCCTTCCTTCTTCCTTCCTCCCTCCCTCCTTCCTTCATTCCTTCCTCCCTCCCCATCTTCCTTCATTCCTTCCTCCCCCCTCCTTCCTTCATTCCTTCCTCCCTCCTTCATTCATTCCTTCCTTCCTCCCTCCCTCCTTCCTTCATTCCTTCCTTCCTCCCTCCCTTCTTCCTTCGTTCCTTCCCCCCTCCCTTCTTCTTTCATTCCTTCCTCCTCCCTTCTCTTTCATTCCTTCCTCCCTCCCTCCTTCCTTCATTCCTTCCTCCCTCCCTCCTCCTTCATTCCTTCCTCCCTCCTCCTTCCTTCATTCCTTCTCCCTCCCTCCTTCCTTCATTCCTTCCTCCTCCCTCCTTCCTTCATTCCTTCCTTCCTCCCTCCCTTCTTCTTTCCTTCCTTCATTCCTTCCTTCTTCCTCCCTATATTCCTTCCTTCTTCTCTCCTTCCTCCC
>NC_139847.1:2597800-2605300 GCF_963691815.1 Echiichthys vipera | reverse complement strand
TTAGGTCAGTGTTGAAGCCCGAGCCGCAGACGGGTTTTATCCCCCCCAAAGGAAAAAGGAGCCTTTTGGAGAAATCACTCACTTTGCATCTTCTAATTAGGAAAGAGTCGCTGTTGTGGCCCCCGAGAGGCTGCAGCGCTCATCACACAGCTGCAACACACAGGAGGTCTGGAGGAGATGCTGCAATCCACTGCAAGAGGGAGGACGACGCTCCTGAGGGGGTGTGAGGTAAAGGAAAGGAGGAAGGAAGGAAGGAAGGAAGGAAGGAAGGAAGGAAGGAAGGAAGTGGGGGAGGAAGGAAGGATTTAAGGAAGGAAGGAAGGAAGGAAGTGGGGGAGGAAAGGAGGAAGGAAGACAGGAGGAAGGAAGGATTTAAGGAAGAAAGGAGGAAGGAAGGAAGGAAGGTAGGAAGGAAGGAAGGAAGGAAGGAAGGAAGGAAGGAAGTGGGGGAGGAAGGAAGGATTTAAGGAAGGAAAGAAGGAAGGAAGGGAGGAAGGAAAGGAGGAAGGAAGACAGGGAGGAAGGAAGGATTTAAGAAGGAAAGGAGGAAGGAAAGAAGGAAGGAAGGAAGGAAAGGAGGAAGAAAGGAAGTGGGGGAGGAAGGAAGTGGGGGAGGAAGGAAGGATTTAAGGAAGGAAGGAAGGAGGAAGGAAAGGAGGAAGGAAGACAGGGAGGAAGGAAGGATTTAAGGAAGGAAAGGAGGAAGGAAGGAAGTGGGGGAGGAAGGAAGGATTTGAGGAAGGAAAGGAGAAGGAAGACAGGGAGGAAGGAAGGATTAGAAAGGAGGAAGGAAAGGAAAGGAGAGGAGGAAGGAAAGGAGGAAGGAAGAGGGAGGAAGGAAGGATTTAAGGAAGGAAAGGAGGAAGGAAAGAAGGAAGGGAGGAAGGATTTAAGGAAGGAAAGGAGGAAGGAAGGAAGGAAGGTAGGAAGGAAGGAAGGAAGGAAGACAGGGAGGAAGGAAGGGTTTAAGGAAGGAAAGAAGGAAGGAAGGAAGGAAGTGGGGGAGGAAGGAAGGATTTAAGGAAGGAAAGAAGAAAGGAAGGGAGGAAGGAAGGATTTAAGGAAGGAAAGGAGGAAGGAAAGAAGGAAGGGAGGAAGTGGGGGAGGAAGGAAGGATTCAAGGAAGGAAAGGAGGAAGGAAGGAAGGAAGGACGGGAGGAAGGAAGGATTTAAGGAAGGAAAGAAGGAAGGAAGGGAGGAAGGAAGACAGGGAGGAAGGAAGGGTTTAAGGAAGGAAAGGAGGAAGGAAGGAAGTGGGGGAGGAAGGTAGGATTTAAGGAAGGAAAGGAGGAAGGAAGACAGGGAGGAAGGAAGGATTTAAGGAAGGAAAGGAGGAAGGAAAGAAGGAAGGACGGAAGGGAGGAAGGAAGGAAGACAGGGAGGAAGGAAGGATGTAAGGAAGGAAAGGAGGAAGGAAAGAAGGAAGGACGGAAGGGAGGAAGGAAGGAAGTGGGGGAGGAAGGAAGGATTTGAGGAAGGAAAGGAGGAAGGAAGACAGGGAGGAAGGAAGGATTTAAGGAAGAAAAGGAGGAAGGATAGAAGGAAGGGAGGAAGTGGGGGAGGAAGGAAGGATTTGAGGAAGGAAAGGAGGAAGGAAGGAAGGGAGGAAGGAAGGATTTAAGGAAGGAAAGGAGGAAGGAAGGGAGGAAGGAAAGGAGGAAGGAAGACAGGGAGGAAGGAAGGGTTTAAGGAAGGAAAGGAGGAAGGAAGGAAGTGGGGGAGGAAGGAAGGATTTTAGGAAGGAAAGAAGGAAGGAAGGAAGGAAGTGGGGGAGGAAGGAAGGATTTAAGGAAGGAAAGAAGAAAGGAAGGGAGGAAGGAAGGATTTAAGGAAGGAAAGGAGGAAGGAAAGGAGGAAGGAAAGAAGGAAGGACGGGAGGGAGGAAGGAAGGAAGACAGGGAGGAAGGAAGGATTCAAGGGAGGGAGGAAGGAAGGAAAATAGGAAGGAAGGAAGTGGGGGAGGAAGGAAGGATTTGAGGAAGGAAAGGAGGAAGGAAAGGAGGAAGGAAAGAAGGAAGGACGGGAGGGAGGAAGGAGTCAAGGGAGGGAGGAAGGAGGTCTGGAGGAGATGCTGCAATCCACTGCAAGAGGGAGGACGACGCTCCTGAGGGGGTGTTGAGGTAAGGTGGACGTTATCAGTGTGTTCAGTGTACGGCTCCTGGTTCTCCTGGTCTCCGCAGATCCATCTGAACTCTGGTTTAAAGATCTTTAGGGAAGGGGTGAAAATCCTGGTTTCTGATTGGTTAAACCATCTGTCTGTCACCAACACACGGGCCAAACCAACCAATCAGATGACGGAAGCGTAAGACGTGCTAACAGCGTGGAGGCAAAGCTCAGAAAGGAAACAACATGTGGGTAAAGGATATAAGGGTGCACTCACACTGTGCCTCCGTCCCTAAAGTCTGGTTCCTTTGACCAGTGTGAGTGCAACCGTACCACGTCTAGGAGCGGCACGCTTGCCGTCCACGGCCCGTTTGGGAGAGGTGGGCTTTAGTAAAGCACGTTTGCACGTGTACGAGCACGAGCGTGCGCACGTGTACGAGCACGAGCACGAGGCCTACGGCGGCTCTGAGGTCATTTCCAGACTACGGAGTACAGCAGCACTGTGAACGGGTTTGGATCGGCGGTGATCAGCCGATCAGTGACACAGCGCTGCGTTCTTCCTCCAGAGAAACACAGAATAGCTGCAGTCTGGTTCGGTTTAACGTCAACTTTTACACAAATAACATGGAGGAAAACACTCCAAACAACAGTGTGTATGGACAGACGAGCTGTCAACCCGCTGCAGTACGGTGTGTGTCTGTGTGTGTGTGTGTGTGTGTGTGTGTGTGTGTGTGTGTGTGTGTGTGTGTGTGTGTGTGTGTGTGTGTGTGTGTGTGTGTGTGTGTGTCTGTGTAAATGGGAGAGAGAGGGGTACGAAGCATGCAGCAAAGGACCACAGGTGAGAAATTCAATCCAGAGTCCGTGCACAGGTCATTTTCTGCGCCTCGTTCTTCTTCACCTTTGGTTAAAAGTGTCGGCTCTTCTTCAGCGTGTTGTTGTGGCGTCTGTTCGACCACACGTCACGTCCTGCTGAGAGCTACATCCAATCAGCAACAGGGTAAATCTCAGGCTGCTCTCTGCCTCTTTCTACCCCTGAGCGACTCACGTGCAAATTAAGGGCGTTTGCCTCATTCAGGGCAGTCGACCACAGTGAGAAATACTAAATAAAAATACTGAAAAGTAGGTTTTTTGCTTTATTTCCTGATCTCATACACTCCTTAGCTCTCTCTCTCTCTCTCACACACACACACACACACACACACACACACACGCACACACACACACACACACACACACACACACACACACACCTTACAGCAGATGACTAAGCTGCAGAGGTCAAAGGCTGCACATCACACGTCTAGACAGCGTTCTCCAGACAATTTGACATTTCACCTCTACATGATATTATTGCAGGTGTTTGTGTGTGTGTGTGTGTGTGTGTGTGTGTGTGTGTGTGTGTGCGTGTGTGTGTGTGTGTGTGTCAGTGATTGATCTGTTAGAAGAACTTTCTGTGGCGTTTCCAGCTCATTGTGTGTGTGTGTGTGTGTGTGTGTGTGTGTGTGTGTGTGTTTGTGATGTAACAAAAACAAACCAGCAAACTACACGACACCATTTTTTAAGTCAAGCATTGTTTCCTGCAATAAATGTTCTAGAAACAATTAATCCAGTAACAAAAAATCCTCCAGGAAAACTCTCTATTAACCTCGATGCTTCGTCTATTTCATATCTGGCGCGTTATGCGGCGTGCTCAGCGCAGAGACCATCGTTCCGCAGGGACCATTTTTGCGGATGCACACCAATACGTCAGGAGAACGTGCAAAGTTTGGGATTATTTCACACTTTAAAAGAAGCCAGCAAGCTAGAACTGCAAACTAGAACTGGCGTACCACAACAGCACGTTGCTAACGCCGCTTCACCGAGCCTGGCGTCTGCGGTTACCGTAGCGACTGCAGATGTTAAAAGCAGGAGGAGAATGCGCAGCTGTCCTGGTGAACGCCTCCGTGTTTAGTTTGTCATGACTGTTGAACAGAACGTCACCTCCTTGATCAGTCTGTAGAGTTTGGTTTGAGTAAATGCGTCCGTCGCATTTTGTTCGTCGTTCGTCGTCACGGTAACTCAAGATTCAAGATTCAACGACTCAAGGTGCTTTCACAGTGTTTGTCACATTCACACTGACGGCGTTGGACATCTACTCTAACCATCCACACCACATTTACACACCCATGCGCAGCACGGGGAGCAATTCGGGGTTCAGTGTCTTGCCCAAGGACACTTCGACATGTGGACCGGGGAAGCTGGGGATCGAACCGCCGATCTCTCAAATGGAGGACGACCCACTCTGTCACTGAGCCGCAGTCGTAGAATATAATGCACCACTTTGAATTGTTTAAATAGTCACTTATTTGTGTTAAAGTCAAGACACACACACACACACACACACACACACACACACACACACACACACACACACACACACACACACACACACACACACACACACACACACACACACACACACACACACACACACACACACACACACACACACACACACACAAACAAACCCTCATACTCGTACATGTGATGTGTGTGTGACAGGCCGACACGTCTCTGGCTCTCTGCGATCCGCGTCCCGTCCCCTGCTGCTGGGGTTGGTGTTCCCCCTGCTGGGAGGGAGGACGCCGTGTCGCTCCCGCTCTTTAACGGTCACCTCATCGACAGAGAGCAGCACCGCTTGATTACACGCGACCATTAAGTGCGTTTGAGGGGATGAAACCCACGTGTGGTCTCCGCAAAACCATAAAAAACGCCATAAAGCCTCCGTAAAAGCACAGTTGTCTCTAATCAATATGAGCCAAAACTCCGGTTCTCGTGCCTCTTTAATCGCCTGCACAGGAAGAGCCGGGCCCCCTGAGGTCATCGCACCGTGGCGCTCTTTCTAGAGCGTGCAGCTGGCTGCGGGACGCCACCGCCGCCGCCGTCGCCGCAGGGTTGATGTGTGTTTTGATCGACACGCAGAAGCAGAATTTGAGAGTGAAGAGAAGAGCTCATGCATTTCTGATTAGCTCCAGGAGCAGACACACACACGTTTGTACTCTCCCTCTAGTTCACGGAGCGTCCCCGGTTTTATGTCGCCCGTGCTCCACCGGGTCCCCCCCGAACCCCGAAACACCGGAGACCACTTCACGATAAAAATGTTTAACGAGCTTCATGTTTCCAGGCAACAGCCGCGGAGACGAGACTCAACTTTGGTTCAGGAGAAGCAAAAATCAGAGATCGTTAAAATCATATTTACAGGATTTTTGGACCTTTTCTAAAATGATTCTCCAGGTTTTCCAGGACGTGTGTGTGTGTGTGTGTGTGTGTGTGTGTGTGTGTGTGTGTATGTGTGTGTGTGTGTGCGTGTGTGTGTGTGTGTCCTCCAGCTCATAAGCAGACGCTTTTAAGGGGACGATGTTGATGCTGCTGTTTAAAAGGATATGATGTCATACTACTCGCTGATTAATATGACTGTACTACCAGCTGTGTGTGTGTGTGTGTGTTAGTGTGTGTGTGTGTCTGTGTGTGTGTGTGTGTGTGTGTGTGTGTGTGTGTGTGTGTGTGTGATCAGTGACGCAGCTCTCTGATTAATAGAGCTACCGCTTCCTGCGCCATCAAAACAACTGCATTAACTCAGTGTGTGTGTGTGTGTGTAAGTGAGAGTGTGTGTGTGTGTGTGTGTGTGTGTGTGTGTGTGTGTGTGTGTACTGCAGCACATGTTGTACAGTACTTGCAGTTCTCGTCACGCACCGACACGTTACTCAGTCGTGTGTGTGTGCAAACGCGTGTTTACGCTGCATGTGTGCCTGCATATATGAATATATAGTGCCTGTGTGTGTGTGTGTGTGTGTGTGTGTGTGTGTGTGTGTGTGTGTGTGTGTGTGTGTGTGTGTGTGTGTGTGTGTGTGTGTGTGTGATGGTATATGTTGCAATCATTTGACTCCGGAGAGGGTCGTTGTGGCTGTTAGCAAAAGGGAGGAGATGAAACCAAAGGAGAGGAGGACAGAAGGAAGGAAGGAAGGAAGGAAGGAAGGAAGGAAAGGGGAGAGGAGAGAGAAGAAAAGGAAAGCAAAGGAGAGCATGAGAGGAGGCAATGTGAGGAAAAAATGGAGGAGAGAAGAACGACAAATGAAAGAAGCGAAAGGAAACAAAAAAGGAAGGAGAGGGAACAAGGAGGAGAGGAAACAAGGAGGAGAGGAAACAAGGAGATGAAAGGAGGAGGAAAAAAGAGAGGAAAGGAAAAAAGGAGAAGAGGAGGAGAGAAACAGAAGAGGAAGGAAGAAGAGAGGAGAGAAGAGAGAGGACGCAAGGCGAGGAAAAAATAGAAAAGGAGATGAAAAGAAATGAGGAAAGAAGGAGAGGAGAGGAAATAAGAGGAGGCAAGGAAGGAAGGAAGCAAGTGAGATAAGGAAGAAGGGAATAAGGAGAGGAGGAGACGAGAGAAGAGAAGGTGAGGAAAATAGAAAAGGAGACCTTCCTCGCCTCGTCCTCTCTCCTCTCCTCTCTCCTCTCTCCTCTCTCCCTTCCTCACCTTGCGTCCTCTCTCCTCTCCTCTCTCCTCTCTCCCTTCCTCACCTTGCGTCCTCTCTCCTCTCTCCCTTCCTCACCTTGCGTCCTCTCTCCTCTCTCCCTTCCTCACCTTGCGCCCTCTCTCCTCTCCTCTCTCCTCTCTCCCTTCCTCACCTTGCGCCCTCTCTCCTCTCCTCTCTCCTCTCTCCCTTCCTCGCCTTGCGTCCTCTCTCCCCTCTCCTCCCTCCCTTCCTCACCTTGCCTCCTCTCTCCTCTCTCCCTTCCTCACCTTGCGTCCTCTCTCCTCTCCCTTCCTCACCTTGCGTCCTCTCTCCTCTCTCCCTTCCTCACCTTGCGTCCTCTCTCCTCTCCCTTCCTCACCTTGCGTCCTCTCTCCTCTCTCCCTTCCTCACCTTGCGTCCTCTCTCCTCTCTCCCCTTCGTCACCTCGTCTCTCCTCTCCTCTCTCCCTCGTCACCTCGTCTCTCCTCTCTCCCTTCCTCACCTTGCGTCCTCTCTCCTCTCCTCTCTCCCTTCCTCACCTTGCGTCCTCTCCCCCTCTCCTCTCCTCTCTCCCTGCCTCACCTTGCGTCCTCGTCTCCTCTCTCCCTTCCTCACCTTGCGTCCTCTCCCCTCTCTTCCTTCCTCACCTCCTCTCCTCTCTCCTCTCTCCCTTCCTCGCCTAGCCTCCTCTCTCCTCTCTCCCTTCCTCACCTTGCCTCCTCTCTCCTCTCCTCTCTCCCTTCCTCACCTTGCGTCCTCTCTCCTCTCTCCCTTCCTCACCTTGCCTCCTCTCTCCTCTCCTCTCTCCCTTCCTCACCTTGCGTCCTCTCTCCCTCTCTCCCTTCCTCACCTCACCTCCTCTCCTCTCTCCCTTCCTCACCTTGTGTCCTCTCTCCTCTCTCCC
>NC_139847.1:2525300-2590300 GCF_963691815.1 Echiichthys vipera | reverse complement strand
TTCCTTTGACCAGTGTGAGTGCAACCGTACCGCGCCTAGCTGCCGCACGCTTGCCGTCCACAGCCCGTTTGGGAGAGGTGGGCTTTAGTAAAGCACGTTTGCACGTGTACGAGCACGAGCGTGCGCACGTGTACGAGCACGAGGCCTACGGCGGTTCTGAGGTCATTTCCTGTGACTGCCCAAAACAACACTGTAAGATGTGAAACACAGAGATTTTAGTCATTTATATAAATGGGAAAACATGTATGTGTGTGTGTGTGTGTGTGTGTGTGTGTGTGTGTGTGTGTGTAGGGGGGGGGGGGTGTGTGTGTGTGTGTGTTTGTTAACGCTTCCTTTCTCATCAGCTTGACAGAATTCAAATGACCTGTAACTAAAACTGGTGCTCATTCAAATCGCAGTGTCATGCATCCTAGCACACCTGGTCTGTGATCAGTGTGTGTGTGTGTGTATGTGTGTATGTGTGTGTGTGTGTGTGTGTGTGTGCTCGATCTTCTCCTTTGTGGGGACTGCCAGGTTCGGCTCTGTGAGGACATTTTGTCTAGTTCATTCATTCATTCATTCATCTTCATCCTCTTGTCCCTGTCGGGGTCGGGGTCGCGGGGCGCTGGAGTCGATCCCAGCTGACATCGGGCGTGAGGCGGGGTCCACCCTGGACAGGACGCCAGTCTATCACAGGACACATAGAGACGAACAGAGACAGACAACCATTCACACCTACGGGTGATTTAGAGTCATCAATGAACCGAACACCTGCACGTCTTTGGACTGTGGGAGGAAACCGGAGAACCCGGAGAAAACCCACGCAGACACGGGGACAACATGCAAACTCCACACAGAAGGGCCCCAGCCGGGATTCGAACCAGGAACCCTCTCGCTGTGAGGCGACAGTGCTAACCACTACACCACCGTGTATTAAATCAACTGATCAATTAGTCGACTATGAATCTCTTTAATCTAGTTGAGTTAGATTAAAGGGTAAGGGTTAAGCGTGCAGGTGCGATGATTGGTAATGGATCAGGTGAAGGAGGGATGTTGCGTGCATGTGGTCATCAGTGCCGACTCGTTGTTTACCGATGTCAACACGACAGCAGCTGTGTTGCTGCTGCAGAAACAACACAGAGAAATATGATTCAGGAGATCGTTTTACCTGCACCGAAGGTCCCAAACTGTTATTGTTAGATTAGAGAGGGTGAGAGAGGCGGGGCGGGGCTGTGGGGTGTTTACCCAATACTCCGACACAGGAGTCCGCAGAGGGACGAAGACCAGACACAAGTGCTTAACAGGTTGGTGTTGTTATTTAATATCGCCGTCGTTGTAAGCAGATGTGTCATAAAGTCACTATCTGTGCATTCACTTCACACTAATGTGGATTTAACCCTCCTGTGGGACCAATGGCGTTTATCCTCGGGGTCAATTTGACCGCAGCAACTTAAACATCCAGAAAATCCTAATTAAAGATGTAACTCAAGTAACATGGACAGAGAGGACAGATGGTTTGAAAGAGGAGGAAAAGAAGCATCTATGCAAAAGTGGAGAAACCATCGCTAACCAGAGGAGGAGGTCTGAGACACCATTGATCTCCAATTTACAATGCTGCCCTTTCATCCCTTCATTCAACAATCTAACCTCAAAGAACAACTGTTCACAAACGTCCTCCTGTGACTCCAACCACTGTGGTTCAGACTCAATAGAGCACTAACCAAGTCCAGACCTACTTCCACCAATGACTGGACCAGGACCAGGACCAGGCTGGGACCAGGCTGGGACTGGACCAGCACTAACGAAGTCCAAACCTACTTCCCACCAACAGCTGCCACTTTAACAACGGTCGTTGGCACTTGGAGCACAAAGGGTTCCAGTGACATCATCGGCGTGTGAGAGGTTAAATACCTGGATCTCCACACCAGTTAGTTGGACCAGTCCCAGCCTGGTCCTGGTCCTGGTCCTGGTCCAGTCCCAGCCTGGTCAGATGCGTACATGAACTGATGAAGCCTCTTGGATGAGAGGTGAAACGTCTTCCTGACAAATAACCAAGTCCAGTTATTTTTGACTGAAATTTGCTTTGAGGATAACGACGACCTGGACACATGAGAACATTCACAGGCATGTAACTCAAGTGTTAACGTCGGGTATTCTGTGTGTCTGTTGACGACCTAAATAGTATTTTAAATTAAACACAGCGCCGCAAACACCTTCTAATGCGTGCCTCCAGATCAATGGGCTGAAATTGGATCCAGGGTTGTTTATTTGTGTGTGTTTTAAAGTAAGTTTATTATTTGTATGTATAGTAAAGTTTTATTTATAGTATTTGGAATGAAAGTAAAGTCCATTATCAAGGATTGAACAAGTGTTACGTACAATTTGACCTCAGGAAAACAAACAATTCAAACATTTCTAAATATTTGAATCGTAAAATAGAAATTATCAATGATCAAATGAACCCAAAGGAACAACGCTGCGACAAGTACGTGTCCAGGACACTGACAAAATACAATCATGTCAATTTATGGTTTTCCCAGTTGTCCTCATGAAATTATAATAAATATATAAAGAAGAAAGAAATGACGTCAAGCGTGTGTTTAGAGAATTCAAGCTATGAACAGGGTCAAATTGACCCCGAGGAGAACAGGAGGGTTAATTTAAAAACTCTGTTTATGTCGTCAACAAACACACACAGAATACCCGACGTTAACACTTGAGTAACATCTTTAATCAGGATTTTCTGGATGTTTAAATTGCTGGGGTCAAATTGACCCCAAGGATAAACGCTGTTGGTCCCATTCGAGGGGAACAGGAGGGTTAACAGGAGCCATTTTGGGCTCTTTACACAAACACACACATGGAAATGAAACGGCACGCTTCACGCAGTCGTATATCTCAACATGCACCGCGCGTTACTTCTTCTACGGGGGAAAATAGAGTCGGCGGCTGCTCACCGAAGTTGGAGACCTGTTGTGTTCTCCCCGTGTCTGCGTGGGTTTTCTCCGGGTTCTCCGGTTTCCTCCCGCAATCCAAAGACATGCACGTGTTAGGTGAATTGATTACTCTAAGAATTGCCCGTAGGTGTGAATGGTTGTCTGTCTCTGTTCGTCTCTATGTGTCCTGTGATAGACTGGCCTCCTGTCCAGGGTGGACCCCGCCTCACGCCCGATGTCAGCTGGGATCGGCTCCAGCCCCCCCGCGACCCCGACCCCGGGATAAGCGGTTGAAGATGAATGAATGAATGAACTGTCGGCTTTGGAGACATTTGAAGGTTTTTAGGTGCAACTTATAGTGCGGAAAATACGGTAATTGGTGCTCTGGGAATGAGAACGGACATGAAGAGCAGCACAGGACGTATCCCTCTACAACTGATAGACATGCAATATATGTGATTTATGTCTTTTTCTCTTCTAGATATGGCTGTAAACTCCTCCTCCTCCTCCTCCAATGACTCCCTTCCTTATCCAAAATACAATTTGGACATGTCTTGCTTCATCACCACACCCGGCTCTTTGGTCAACACCACATGCTACATCACCAACATCGTCTGCATGCTCCCTCTATGCATCTTGATCCTCTACCTTGGTCTCCAACAATGGCGGCAGCAGCGCTCCAACTCCGCAGCTACAACGACGAGTCACTCCGACGTCTTCACCTACCACATGGTCGCCATGAACTTAAAATGCGTCTTAGGGTATGCTCTCAGCTGCTGGGGGATATACAAGACTAATGAAAGTATATTCAATGTTGGATGCTTGTTTTCAGCCCTAACTTGGTACGGAGCGACCTTCTTTCAGGTCTTAACCTGTGTGGAGCCCTACATGGCGGTCGTTCATCCCGTCACCTACATGAGCCTGAAAAGACAGAGAGGGGTCAGAATCAGAAATATCTGCATTGGGTGTGTTTGGCTGCTTTCCTTTGGAGCAGTAATGCTTATACATTTTAAATTGATCTCCATATTCATAGATTTCTGCCTCTTGATTTGCTTTTTGATCGTCATTTGCTTCTGCAGTCTTTCTGTTCTCTGCGTTCTGATTCGTCCAGGGCCAGGGGAACAGGGCGGGGACAGGGAAAGAGTCGACCAATCAAAGCGGAGGGCTTTCTACACCATTACGGCCATACTGGGAGCGCTGGTGTTGAGGTTTTGTGTGAATATGGTTTTGGTTGTTCTTACTTTTCTAGAGGAAATTACTGGGTGTGTGATGACAATAGCTGAAGTCTGGTTTAATCTCCCCAGCAGTTTGGTGTTACCACTTCTATATCTACACAGAGCAGGATCCTTAACCTGCTGTAAAAACAACAAATGAGGACAAGGATGAACATTTAAATGAATGAATTTCAGACAAAAAAAAGCATTGCCTATTTAAATATGATATTTAGAAAAATGGGCCCCTTCTGTGTGGAGTTTGCGTGTTCTCCCCGTGTCTGCGTGGGTTTTCTCCGGGTTCTCCGGTTTCCTCCCACAGTCCAAAGACGTGCAGGTGTTCGGTTCATTGATGACTCTAAATCACCCGTAGGTGTGAATGGTTGTCTGTCTCTGTTCGTCTCTATGTGTCCTGTGATAGGCTGGCGTCCTGTCCAGGGTGGACCCCGCCTCACGCCCGATGTCAGCTGGGATCGGCTCCAGCCCCCCGCGACCCCGACAGGGACAAGAGGTTGAAGATGAATGAATGAATGAATCAAGGATATTCAGTGAGAAAACATGTTCAGCAGTCAATTGTGAAGGACAAATAGACCAAAACATTGCTGTAGGTTTAGTTTTGTGTGCAAACTCTCATTCCACTAGATCACTTGTCTCTCACAATATATGTCGTCCTTGTCACGTAGAAGAAAGAAGGAGGGACCATGCGCGGACATTTCAAACAATGGCGGCGAAAGGTTCACGTTGGTGTGATGCGGAGGTGGAGTGTTTACTGCAGATTTGGTCGATGAAAAGATTCAAAAACAGTCGACAAGACGCACAAAAACTCAGAGGTCTACGGAAAGATTTGGAAACAAAGCCACGCATCGCCATGACGTCATCAATGCGTGTGACGTGTTACGGCGTGATGACGTATAGGCAGCAAGAAGCATTCTCCGAGGCCCAGGTAGTGTGAGTACAAACGGGCCTGGAGGGGGGGACAAGGACCCTAAAGCACGGGGCACGGGACGGACGCACAGTGGGAGGGCGCCCTTAGAACAGATAGAAACCCAAAACTTGCAGGACAGCAGCTCCCCAGGACCGGCATTGCTTACCCCTGTCCCGGACAAATGGTGCTAATCAGCAGCCAGGAAAAACTCGATCAGTCCTCAATATCAGAGTCCTTGAAACCAAGACAAGTGCAAGACTTCAAAAAAGTCCTACTTGCAAGTTTATTCTTAAATTGACAAAAATCATCTGCATAATAGATGGTACAGTTCATCCTGAATCTGTCTCTCAGCGTTATCTGGGACACATACGGTCTTTTTAACCAAACAATTCCTATGGGCGTCCACCGTAGGGGGAAGCACTTTGCCTCTCTATACCCTAACAACCCATAGCATTTACGTTTTTGTGGCAGTGGCCTCAAGCAGCCCTTGTAATTATGATGGTAGCAAAGGAGGAAGTCTGTCGTGATTGGTTCTGGACAGTCTCCCTCCCCTTTTTGTTTGTGCTTTCTTTCTGTTTTCTGGTTTTGAGTTTCTTTTCCTGGCACGTGCGTCTCGTTGGCACTAATCACCTGCCACTCTGTATATCAACCTGGTCCTGAGCCTCACTCGGTGCCGGATCATACCCTCTACCTACCCTGATGTCTCCCTGTGTACCTGTTCTCTTGTGTCCATTCATCGTATCAGTTTGTCTCAGTTCTCTTCGTGTTTTTCCTTTGTGTTTAAAGTACCTTTTTGTAAATAAGTTTTATTAAATTTGTTAATACCGTCTCCTGAGATCCGTGTCTGCATTTGGGTCCCATCCTCCGTGTGTTCTCCGTCATCCCACGTGACAAAGTCAAGGTGACATGGTATAATAAAGCGACGGTGGTTGGATGGTTCACACTAACTTACTGACTTACTGTGTTTTAACTTGCGTAAGTACTACTTTGGGTAATTCATGCAACTACGTCACTTACGTACAAACGTACTTATCTTAATCCCAAACCACGATCGTTTCCTAATCTGAACCAAACTGCGAATGTCACAACTTAAAAAAAGTGTTTAACCCTCCTGTTCTCCTAAGGGTCAATTTGACCCCATGTAATGTTTAACATCTCTAAATAACGACATCTTTTTTTGTTTTTTTGCTTTATATTTATGACTTTTCCTCTTTTTATGGGGACGACTCATAAAAACCTAAAATTATCATGATTATATATATTTTTTATTGTTCTTATCGTACATGTACTTGTGTCATCGGTGTTCCTTTGGGTCAGTTTGATAATCTGGATGATTTAATCATTATTATTATTGTTTATTTTAATATTCAAATATTATATGAGGTCAAATTCATGCTGCTGTCCTTGATAACGGACGTTACTTTCATTCCAGATGTTACAAATAACACAAAATAGCACTTAAAATAACAGAGTTACTTTAAAACACACACACAGAAATCCCTCCATGCAGTTTAACATCAGTGATATTTTTCATTCTGTTAAATAAAAACATAAAGTACCCGACTTCACTTGAGTCACACATTGATTATGATCATTTTACAGATGTTTAACGGTCAAATTGACCCCTAGAATAAACGGTGTTAGTAAAATTTGAAGACAACAGGAGGGTTAAAACTGCAACTGTAAAGGGTAGAAACAAACCTAACCTATATGCCTGTAAGTGACTTAACAACAATACGACCTGTGTTTTTGCTGTGCATTTTTAGTTTTTAAGGTTAATGTGTATCTTGGGTGTGAGTAGCAGAGGAGGGGTAGAGTTTAATTCACACTACTCCTTTTTTACAAGTCTTTATTTTCCTTTTTGATAAAGCTTACAGCTAGGACATTATGATAAGATTTTCTTCTGCTTAATTCTGCTGCTATAGGCCGAGTCTGCCGGGGGATAATACTTTTCCAGATCCTCTGAGCTTCTCTCCTCTCTGTTTGTATCATTCATGTCTCATCAATGCATGTTACTAATTAAACTTCTGCCTCGGCTCTGATCACGGGTACTGTGTTGCACGCAGTTACTCTAGATAGAGACGTCTGTATCGTCCGATGTCCTCCTGCTAATAAATGCCTGCTGGCGCACTAAACTACCAACGACTCTGCTGACTCCAGGAAGCCTCCTGTAGAATTTGAATTACGCAATATATACTCTGGGGCGACACGGTAGTGTGGTGGTTAGCACTGTCCTCACAGCAAGAGGGTTCCTGGTTTGAATCCCGGCTGGGGTCCTTCTGTGTGGAGTTTGCATGTTGTCCCCGTGTCTGCGTGGGTTTTCTCCGGGTTCTCCGGTTTCCTCCCACAGTCCAAAGACGTGCAGGTGTTGGGTTCATTGATGACTCTAAATCACCCGTAGGTGTGAATGGTTGTCTGTCTTTGTTCGTCTCTATGTGTCCTGTGATAGACTGGCGTCCTGTCCAGGGTGGACCCCGCCTCACGCCCCATGTCAGCTGGGATCGGCTCCAGCCCCCCCGCAACCCCGACCCCGGGATAAGCGGTTGAAGATGAATGAATGAATGTATGATTGATTGATAGAAAACCAAATGGGGAAAATATGAACTCTGTCTGTACGTTATATTAAGACACAATCTTCTCAATGTCTCTTGCCAAATGGTTTATGTTTTTCTGAGAAATAACCAGCTGTCACCGGTGCCAATTGCTCTTTTTATTCAAATAAAGAGAAGAGAAGGAGGAGGGGCTTCATTACACAGCAACTGTGTTTGTGACACTCGGACACAAGAGTCCACAGAGGGAGGGAGAGCAGGAACTAATCCTGATAAGGTTGGTGTTCTTATCACTTTTTAATATCACCGTCTTCTTGGATCCACATTAGTGTGGGTGACTGAAACAGACTGAAGCTTTATACACATTTAATACTGCATGAAACAGTCAAATATACAGTATTGATGTGCAAAACACTCAATTACACAGCAGCAACATATCGTATTATAACTACACAAGATCTATAAGTCAATATGTGGAACGTTTGAGACCATTTCTGTGTTTCCGCGTCTTTAAATCAGAATCAGAAAGTTGTTTATTGCCAAGAACATTTTCATAACCAAGGAATTTGCGTTGGTGTTGAATGCAAACAATGATTACAAATGAATAAACAATAAGCAAAGTATTTTAGTCAAGAGCAGAAATTGAAACATTACAATGAAATGGCTATCATGCAAATAATGTCTCATGCCTTTCCCTCTCCCCCTTTGCTGTTAAACTCATCATTATTGTGTTTTATCATCTGTCAAAGTACATTTAAGTTCACCTGCAGGAACCTTTCCTATCCCAATATATAGGAAGCTGTGTGAGCCTTTCACTCCGTGGACATTCATTCATGAGCTTTCTTGTAGAGTACGTGGTTGTTGTGCAAGGGAGCGAGCAGGGTAAACACCATCTGATGTCCAGTCTGACTGAATAAGACATTTGCATTCACATATACAGCCCCGCAGTCTGTTCTTAAAATTATCTTAAAACTGTTTTTGGGGTGATTGATAGAAACCAAATGGGGAAAATGTGAATTAACCCTATAAAACCATTTGTATCATATTTGCTACGCTAATTTCTGAGAGATCTATTTTATCACCATTATCAATATTTTCCTTAAAAACCTGTTGTATACGACTTGATACCTGTACTCTGCCCTCTAGTGGATTATCATTCCAATGCAGTCATTGGAGGGGCTTTTTTTGACCTTTTCAAAATGGCTGCCGTCATCAGATCAGCCACACACCATTTTCAGGAAAACATTTACTCATTTTCAAGAATAAAAACATTTTTGTTACTCATTTCTCATATCTTCTGTATTGTAACAATGCATAATTATTTAATAATTCATTATTTATATTAGAGTTAAATCGTGTTAAAAAATATTGAAAAAAACTTTGATACTGTAGGTATATAAGGTGATTTATCCTTGAACACTCATTTCAGAATTTTGTAATATAATCTACATCAATACATGTATTACAATACATGAGCTCACTTGTAGAGTACGTGGTTGTTGTGCAAGGGAGCGAGCAGGGTAAACACCATCTGATGGCCAGTCTGACTGAATAAGACATTTGCATTCACATATACAGCCCGTCAGTCGACAGGACCTTCCTCAGCATTAAGTGTTTGTACAGTGTTTGAAAACCCTTCAACTTTTAGGAAGAGCAGCACAGGAGAGATCTCTCTTAACCTGTTCTTCCCTGAGCCCCCGCCGGCGGGGGCTATCAGGCAGTATAACAAAATCCCCCTCTGCAGCAACATGTAGCTTGCATACAGACACATCCAGGGAAGAACAGCTTAAATGTAATTCATACATTTACTCCAGTTGTTTGTCTTTCTCTTGCAGATATGGCGTTCCCCTCCAACAACTCCCGTTTTCATTGCTCTATCTTTGTATTGTACACCCCGTTCTTCATCACCAACTTCCTGTTCCTCCTCCCTCTCTGTATCCTCGTCCTCTTCCTGGGTCTCCAACGATGGCGGCGGCAACGCTCTGGAGCCGCAGTGACGAGTCACTCGGACAGCTTCACCTACCACATGGTCGTCATGGAGGTGATTGGTACCTTAGGGTGCGGCCTCGCCTGCTTGGGGGACTTCAAGAATATTAGCATTATAACTGAAGTGGGTGTTGCTCTTTGGTTCATAACCTGGTACGGAGCGACGTACTTTCACATCTTCACCTGTGTGGAGCGCTACATGGCGGTCGTTCATCCCATCACCTACATGAGCCTGAGAGGAGAGAGAGGGGTCAGAATCAGAAACATCGTCATCGGGTGTGTTTGGTGTCTTTCCTTTGGAACAGCAACTATTAGACCGGTCGGTGGCCGTGGCACAGAGTCACTCTTGAATTTATGTCTCTTGATTTGCTCTTTGATCGTCATCTGCCTCTGCAGTCTTTCCGTTCTCTGCATTCTGATTCGTCCAGGGCCAGGGGTACAGGGCGGGGACAGGGAAAGAGTCGACCAATTGAAACGGAGGGCCTTTAACACCATTACGATCATACTGGTCGTGCTGTTGTTGAAGTGGTTTGCAAATCTGGGCTATACTGTTCATAAGATGAGGACAGGTAATGACTGTTTTGAAGGACTTGTTCAGGTCTGGATGAGTCTTCCCAGCAGTCTGGTGTTACCGCTGCTGTTTCTACACAGAGCAGGAATATTTACCTGTTTTAAGAACAACACATGATGATGATGATGATAGTAACATTTCATTAAATCACTTTAGTTACGAGCAAACATCCTCTGCTTTGGTCTCCACGTCCTCCTTTAACCCTGCTGTTCTCCTCAGGGTCAATTTGACCCCATTTAATGTTTAAAATCTCTAAATAATGTCATTTTTGTTTGTTTTTTTGCTTTATATTTATGACTTTTCCTCATTTTATGGGGACAATGCATAGAAAACCTTACATTATCATGATTATATATATTTTTTATTGTTCTTATCGTACATGTACTTGTGGCATCGGTGTTCCTTTGGGTCAGTTTGATAATCTGGATGATTTAATCATTATTATTATTGTTTATTTCACAATTAAAATCTTATATGAGGTCAAATTCATGCTGCTGTCCTTGATAACGGACGTTACTTTCATTCCAGATGTTACAAATAACACAAAATAGCACTTAAAATAACAGACTTACTTTAAAACACACACACAGAAATCCCTCCATGCAGTTTAACATCAGTGATATTTTTCATTTAGTTAAATAAAAACATAAAGTACCCGAATTAACTTGAGTCACACATTGATTATGATCATTTTACAGATGTTTAACGGTCAAATTGACCCCAAGAATAAATGGTGTTGGTGTAATTTGAGGGCAACAGGAGGGTTAAAGAAAACTGTTTTAGATGAATTTCTGATGAAGTATACATGTTATATTCTATTTTATTGAAGTTGCTGTATATCTTGGGCGTCGGCAACATATCAGATTTGTTCATTACTTCTGCTTTTAATGAATAAATTGCATTTAACAACTATATAATGTGCTTTTAATGCTTATAGAAGTAAAATGAATGCTGGAATAAATAACGTATGAATGGTTTATGTTTCTGTTAAACATTCACATACGTATAAAGTACATAAGTGTATATGCACTGGGAGTATAGATGAATCTTTGCACGTGAATTGACATTTCAATGCTGTATATCCATATTTATTACACTTCATATGGTACTGTGAGTGTAGAATATGGTTAAGGTTTGAAAAAGATGTGAATAAAACAACACAAGCATGCAAAACAGTTATCGACTCTTTGATTTGAATACACAGCACGCTTCGTCTTCACATCATTTGAATGTTGTCACCTGTCCATCTAATGTGCCGATAAAATAAAGTTAGATAGATGTTGTGGTAGACTTTATGAGGCGTGATTTGGGTATTGTTATGATTTGGCCTCGTTCCTTACACTTGGCCTGCTGCCTCTGGGTCTCAGGACATAAGTGACAGTATTTGGTTTGACCTATCAATGCATACATGCTGTACCAAGATCTTCTTGCCTGTTGGAGTCGTCATCTTGTCAAATTTTGCCCCCCCCCCCTTTTCTCTGACCAAAAAAGGGCATTGAAGTGACGTTTTGGGAGGGAGATATGTCCATCTTGCTTACCGCATTAGCAACTGGGAGTCCAATACTGGCAGCTAGCATAAATGATATATAATTTAAACCGATTCTCAACACAGTAAATGGTAAATGGACTTGTACTTATATAGCGCCTTTCTAGTCATCTGACTACTCAAGGCGCTTCACAGTGTTTGTCACATTCACCCGTTCACACAGACATTCACACTGGTGGCAGTGGACATCTACAGACCACCTATTCTAACCATTCACACCACATTTACACACCCATGCGCAGCACGGGGAGCAATTCGGGGTTCAGTGTCTTGCCCAAGGACACTTCGACATGTGGACCGGGGGGAGATGGGGATCGAACCACCAATCTCTCGAACAGAGGACGACCCACTCTGCCACCAAGCCACAGCCGCCCAGTACCATGCCCATAGACAGTTAAACACCGACCCTCCCGGTGCTCAAGGTTAGTATTTGGTTTGACCTATCAATGCATACATGCTGCACCAAGATCTTCTCTGCTGTCAGGTTTTGGGTTTAATAAAAACAAGTTCGAGTACAGAGCATCCTGCCGGGCACTGAGGTAACGATTAGCTTGAGTTGTTTATTAGCTGACATCAATTTCTTCAATCTAAAACGGGCTTTAGTTCCTCTCAAAGGTCAAAGAGTGAAGAAGGGAAGGGGAGGTCATCACTAGTGTAGGACGGAGAGGGCCAGAGAGAGAGGGAGAGGGGCCCAGTGCTGATAAGGCATCAGGGATTTCTGATCAGACTGGCATAAGGGGTGTCATCATGAACAGTGTCTCCTTTCTTTGATGACGACATAAAGGGCGACATTCAGATATAACGTATATAAGCTGAGGACCCACGTGATCAACAACATTTCCATTGGTAAACAAATGCACAAAGAAGAAGAAAACAGACTTTCATTATAGACCAGATGACGTTATATTTGGTTTCTTGACAGTAAAACATGCTCTACCAAGATCTTCTCTGACGTCAGGTTTGGGTTTTAATAAACATAAGTTTGAGTACAGAACATCCTGCCGGGCACTGTCCCCCCTCCCTCTACCCCCGCGCCCCAGGCCCGTTTGTACTCACACTACCTGGGCCTCGGAGAATGCTTCTTGCTGCCTATACGTCATCACGCCGTAACACGTCACACGCATTGATGACGTCATGGCGATGCGTGGCTTTGTTTCCAGATCTTTCCGTAGACCTCGGAGTTTTTGTGCGTCTTGTCGACTGTTTTTGAATCTTTTCATCGACCAAATCTGCAGTAAACACTCCACCTCCGCATCACACCAATGTGAACCTTTCACCGCCATTGTTATTGTTGTTAAATGTCCGCGCATGGTCCCTCCTTCTATTTTCTATGTCCCAACAGGCGGACATACTGCTACCGCCGTAGGGCTTGTGCTCGTGCTTGTACACGTGCGCACGCTTGTGCTCGTACATGTGCAAACGGCTCTGCTAAAGCCCACCTCTTTCAAGCGGGCCGTGGGCGCAGTTGTGCGCCGAGCGGGTGCACTCACACTGCTTAAAGGTACTAGGCTTTAGCTGAAAAAACGGTTTTGGCCCGGTACAGAACGACAGTGTGAGTGCGCCCTTAAAAATGAGGAACATCTGACAAGATTTCTTTGTTAAACTTTGCCAACACTGAACAAACAAGTTACAAATAGCAAAAAGTCGTTGCGTTTAGATCAAAGCATGTGACGCGCAATGCTCAATGTTCGTTGTCAACCAGCCTGGAAATTGCGGTGTGAGCGGTACCAAAGCAAAGTGATGACACAACATTTTATAGAATCTGCTCTGCCCCCTATCCAAAGTGTCTGAGGTCCTTTGGTTGAGACATAACCGCTGGACACAAATGTTGTGTAGTGGTATGTGTACATTCTTATCCGGGGTCGGGTCGCGGGGGCAGCAGCTTTAGCAGGGGACCCCAAACTTCCCTTTCCCGGGCCACATTAACCAGCTCTAACTGGGGGATCCTGAGGCGTTCCCAGGCCAGTGTGGAGATCTAATCTCTCCACCTGGTCCTGGGTCTTCCCCGAGGCCTCCTCCCAGCTGGACGTGCCTGGAACACCTCCCTAGGGAGGCGCCCAGGGTTCATCCTTACCAGATGATCCTGAACCACCTCAACTGGCTCCTTTCAACGCAAAGGAGCAGCGGCTCTACTCCGAGTTCCTCACGGATGCTGAACTTCTCCCCCTCTCTCTAAGGGAGACTCCAGACCCCCTCCTGAGGAAACACATTTCAGCCGCTTGGACCCGCAACCTCGATAATGCAATTAAACAATGATAGTGAATTTGAATATATGAATTAATGCAGGGTACTAGGAATATTCCATTATACCTGTGACTTTAAAACTTCATCTGTCAATAGGTTATTTATTTATCAGTCGGCCTGTCTGTGCCAATTTCTTTTTTATTCAAATAAATAGAGGAGGAGGAGGAGGAGGAGGAGGAGGAGGAGGAGGAATGGGGCTACATTACACAGCGATTGTGTTTGGATGTGACACTCGGACACAAGAGTCCACGGAGGGAGGAAGAGCAGATACTAATCCTGATAAGGTTGGTGTTCTTATCACTTTTTAATATCACCGTCTTCTTGGATCCACATTAGTGTGGGTGACTGAAACACACAGGAAACTTTATCTGACCATTTGGACATGTGCACATTTAATACTGTATGCAGAGGTCAGCAATTAATATGCAAAACAGTCAAATATACAGTCGCAATACATCGTATTATAACTACAGAGATCTCTCTTACATGTAATTTATACATTTACTCCAGTTGATTGTCTTTCTCTTCCAGACATGGCGTCCCTCTCCAATAACTCCCTTTTCCATTGCTCAAGCTACATATCCTACACCCCGTTCTTCATCACCAACTTCCTGCTCCTCCTGCCTCTCTGCATCCTCGTCCTCTTCCTGGGTCTCCAACGATGCTGGCAGCGCTCTGGAGCCGCAGTGACGAGTCACTCGGACAGCTTCACCTACCACATGGTCGTCATGGAGGTGATTGGTACCTTAGGGTGCGGCCTCTTCTGTTTCGGGGACTACAGGAAAACTGTCCTTATATTTTCCTTGGGTCGCGGTCTTTGGTACCTAACCTGGTACGGAGCGACGTTCTTTCACGTCTTCACCTGTGTGGAGCGCTACCTGGCAGTCGTTCATCCCGTCACCTACATGAGCCTGAGAGGAGAGAGAGGGGTCAGAATCAGAAATATCGGCATCGGGTGTGTTTGGTTGCTTTCCTTTGGAGGAGCAACTCTGGCGTTGATTGTAAAGACAATGGTATTCATGGATTTATGCATCTTGATTTGCTCTTTGATCGTCATTTGCTTCTGCAGTCTTTCTGTTCTCTGCGTTCTGATTCGTCCAGGGCCAGGGGAACAGGGCGGGGACAGGGAAAGAGTGGACCAATCAAAGCAGAGGGCCTTCTACACCATTACGGTCATACTGGTTGTGCTGTTGTTCAAGTGTTTTGCAAATCTGGGTTATGTTGTGCATGAGATTAAGACAGGGAAGGAATGTGTTGTAGCAAGTGTTCAGGTCTGGATGAGTCTTCCCTGCAGTCTGGTGTTGCCTCTGCTGTTTCTACACAGAGCAGGAATATTTACCTGTTTTAAGAACAACACCAAATGATGATGATGATGATAGTTACACACTTTAGATACAAGCAAACATCCTCTGCTTTGGTTCTACTCGTAAAAATGTCTGTCGTGTTTTCATTATGTCTGTCTACTGACTAAACATGATGTGCTATCTTTTATTCAGGTTGCTGTATATCTTGTAAACACAACTGTATAACATGATTTCAGTGATTAAAGGATTAAAAAAATATACTTTGGATCATTTATTCATGTTTCTGTTAAACATTCACATACATTTCAATGCTGTATATCCATGTTTATTACAATTCACATGGTACTGTGAGTGTAAAATATGATTAAGGTTTGGTAGATGTGAATGAAACAACACGAGCATGCAAAACAGTTATCGACTCTTTGATTTGAATACACAGCACGCTTCGTCTTCACATCATTTGAATGATGTCACCTGTCCATCTAATGTGCCGATAAAATAAAGTTAGATAGATGTTGTGTTAGACTTTATGAGGCGTGATTTGGTCGTTTTAGAGGCCTCGTTCCTTACACTTGACCTGCTGCCTCTAGGTCTCAGGACATAAGTGACACCAAATATTTGGTTTGACCTATCAATGGATACATGCTTTACCAAGATGTTCTTGCCCGTCGTGTTCATATGCCGAATCTGTTCATAGAAAGGTTCTTAACCATAGGGTTATCCAAATTAGCTTTTCCGATTGCATACTCATGCTCAGAGACTGAGCAACGGATAAAGATATGTGGTTCACAACAAACGCAGGAGTCTTAAAGTCACTGAAATGGTTGTGTTGGTTAATATCAGCTCAATGGTTGCAAAGGTGTCCATTAGATGGACAGGTGACAGAAATCAAATGATGTTCAGACGAAGCCTGAAGGGCAAGGCAACTTTATTTGTACAGCACTTTTCATACACAAGGCAGACTCAAAGTGCAACATGTCATGAATTAAAATGCATTACAGAAAGACAAAGAGAATCAAATCAAATCAAATCACGTGGAGCCATTAAGTGTTTTGCATGGTTGTTATTTTACTCACATCCTTTTTTACAACTTATTCATCTTCTATACTTCCAGTACCATGTCACTTATAATATACATGTATATAGAGCATTTGAATATCAATTTAAATATATGCTATAACTATATAATCAACTATATTAATTCCAGCGTTCTTTTTACTCCCATGACCGTTCGAAGCACATATCCAAGATATACATCAACTTGGATAAAACATCATTACCACCATTTGGTAAATATTCCTGCTCTGTGTAGAAACAGCAGAGGTAACACCAGACTGCTGGGAAGACTCATCCAAACCTGAACATTTTCTATGACACAGTCTTTACCTCCCTTCAATATATAAACAGTAGAACCCAGACATACAGTACACCCCAACAACAGCACTACCAGTATGACCGTAATGGTGTTAAAAGCCCTCCGTTTCAATTGGTCGACTCTTTCCCTGTCCCCGCCCTGTTCCCCTGGCCCTGGACGAATCAGAACGCAGAGAACAGAAAGACTGCAGAAGCAAATGACGATCAAAGAGGACATCAAGAGACATAAATCCATGAAATAAATTATTGCACCTAGACTGGTCATCACAATTGCTGCTCCAAAGGAAAGACACCAAACACACCCGATGCCGATGTTTCTGATTCTGACCCCTCTCTCTCCTCTCAGGCTCATGTAGGTGATGGGATGAACGACCGCAAGGTAGCGCTCCACACAGATGAAGACGTGAAAGTGCATCCCTCCGTACCAGGTTAATGACCAAAGAAATAAACCCACACCAGTCATAATGTCATTGTTCTTGAAGTCCCCCAAGCAGTAGATGCCGCACCCTAAGGTACCAATCACCTCCATGACGACCATGTGGTAGGTGAAGCTGTCCGAGTGACTCGTCACTGCGGCTCCAGAGCGTTGCTGCCGCCAACGTTGGAGACCCAGGAAGAGGACGAGGATGCAGAGAGGGAGGAGGAACAGGAAGTTGGTGATGAAGAATGGGGTGTACAATTCAAAGATAGTGCAATGAAAAAGGGAGTTATTGGAGGGGAACGACATATCTGCAAGAGAAAGACAAACAACTGGAGTAAATGTATAAATCACACGTAAGAGAGATCTTTGTAGTTATAATACAATATATTGCGACTGTATATTGGACTGTTTTGCATATGAATTGCTGACTTCTGCATACAGTATTAAATGAGCACATGTCCAAATGGTCAGATAAAGTTTCCTGTGTGTTTCAGTCACCCACACTAATGTGGATCCAAGAAGACGGTGATATTAAAAAGTGATAGGAACACCAACCTTATCAGGATTAGTTCCTGCTCTTCCTCCCTCTGTGGACTCTTGTGTCCGAGTGTCACATCCAAACACAATGGCTGTGTAATGTGGCCCCATTCCTCCTCCTCCTCCTCCTCCTCCTCCTCCTCCTCTCTTTATTTGAATAAAAAAGAAATTGGCACCGACAGGCCGACTGATGAATAAATAACCTACTGACAGATGAAGTTTTAAAGTCACAGGTATAATGGAATATTCCTAGTATCCTACATTAATTCATTTATTCAAATTCAGTATTATTGTTTAATTGCATTATCAATGAATGTACCACTACATAACTACACTACACTACACATTTGTGTCCAGGTATTATGTCTCAACCAGAGGACCTCAGACACTTTGGATTGGGAGCAGAGCAGATTCTTTAAAATGTTGTGTCATCACGTCCCCCGCTGCAATTTCACTCCGGTACCGCTCACACTACTTTTTCTCTGACCATAAAAGGGCAGTGATGTGTCCCTCTTGCTTATCGCATTAGCAACTGGGAGTCCAGTGCCGGCAGCTAGCAACACAGTACCATGCCCATAGACTGTTAAACAGCGACCCTCCCGGTGTTCGAGATTACCATCTAGTGCATGTGCCAGAGAATGTAGACTGTATTGCAAGTCAGGGTGCAAGTGAAGCTAGTTAATTTGCTGGCATAAAGATGAAGAAAGCCGTCATTGCAGAGTGAAGCGTATCCAGGTCGGCTCTAAGAAGAGAGAGTCTAAGTCCCGTACGGCTTTGGAGGTTAAATCACTGACGGTGTGGTCTCACTACAACACAACGGCTCTTAAGGCCACACACTTCTCTGAGGGCTAATTTTTGGGTTTTTGGAAGCATTCAGGTCTCTTGTTAGCAATAGCCTACCCACTCCTTTAGCACATCAGCAGAGTATGGTATAGCTGCGTGCTGAGCCGGCTGAGCTATAGACATATTTGGTCCAAATATGATCCCCATAGAGCTCACAAATTGTGACACTTGCAGCACTGACACCTTTTAATTAATTCTATAATATACATTGTATGGTTGTAATGTGGAAGAAAATATGATTGAGAAAGTGAATAACTGGGGACATAGGCCTGATAAGCACATTCTGTTTAGAGAACAATTGAACTGTATTTGGGCATGATGACATCTGGACACAAAGTAGACGCCGCTGATTGTAAATGTACAGTGAGTGTGTATTGGAAAAACCTGACGGGGCGTGTAAGTGTTGTCAGCCTCGTTATAAGACGGGAAGTTCTGTTAAGAGACTTGGAATTTAAGAATTTGGTATTGTGGATCTTGGAACTCTGTGATGAGTTTATCAAACCTTGATTCAATGAATTCTCCTTGATGGCTGTGAGACGTCTCTGCTGACTCCTTCTTGTAGTTAAGTCAAGTCAAGTCACTTTTATTTATATAGCACATTTAAATACAACAGGAGTTGATCCAAAGTTCTTGTAGACCTTTCTATTTTTATAATACATTGATCTACCATAAATTGGTGACCCCAACATGATCACGTGATCACGTCGGGGTCACCATTTTTATTGAATCAAGGTACAACACTTACACGCCCGTCAGGTTTTTCCAATACACACTCAGTACATTTACAATCAGTGGCGTCTACTTGGTGTCCAGACGTCATCATGCCCAAATACAGTTCAATTGTTTTCTAAACAGAATGTGCTGATCAGGCCGAAGTCCTCAGTACACTGTAACCTCGGCCTGTTATTCACTCTTTCAATCATATTTTCTTCCACAGTAACATACAAATTAGTTGTAAATACAGGACACTTATGGCCTCTGATTGAGACATAATACCTGGACACAAATGTTGTGTAGTGGTTTGTGTACATTCATTGATAATGCAATTCAACAATAATACTGAATTTGAATAAATGAATTAATGCAGGGTACTAGGAATATTCCATTATACCTGTGACTTTAAAACTTCATCTGTCAACAGGTTATTTATTCATCAGTCGGCCTGTCGGTGCCAATTTCTTTTTTATTCAAATAAAGAGAGGAGGAGGAGGAGGAGGAGGAGGAGGAATGGGGCTACATTACACAGCCATTGTGTTTGGATGTGACACTCGGACACAAGAGTCCACAGAGGGAGGAAGAGCAGGAACTAATCCTGATAAGGTTGGTGTTCTTATCACTTTTCAAAATCACCGTCTTCTTGGATCCACATTAGTGTGGGTGACTGAAACACACAGGAAACTTTATCTGACCATTTGGACATGTGCACATTTAATACTGTATGCGGAAGTCAGCAATTTATATGCAAAACAGTCAAATATACAGTCGCAATATGTGGAACGTTTGAGACTGTTTCTGTGTTGGAAGCTTGTTAGGTTCATCGCGTGTGTTTCGAGGTCGAAGACATTCTTCGTAAACATACGTCATCAACTATCAGGAGTCACAGGACTCAGGAGACAGGATCTCGCCGCACTTTGCAGCTTAAACTTCAACTATCCCGAACTGTTAGTTTTGCTGAGTCAGGTTTTTCAAAGACAGTCACTTAATTTTACGGCATCAGACGTGAAAGATGTGACCTTGACTTTTCTGCGTGTGCATGTAACCTTTCCTATGTGTTTGAGTGCAGTTGACTAACCTATAGGAAGCCGTTTGAGCATTTATTCATTTTGCTTGATATCAGAAACCCCGCGGCTGTACTCATTCATGAGCTTTCTTGGAGAGGACTTGGTTGTTGTGCTATGGAGCTAACAGAGTAAACACCATCTGATGTCCAGTCTGACTGAATGAGACATTCGCATTCAGTTGATTATCTTTCTCTTCCAGATATGGCGTTCCCCTCCAATAACTCCCGTTTTAATTGCACCATCGTTGAATTGTACACCCCATTCTTCATCACCATCTTCCTGTTCCTCCTCCCTCTCTGCATCCTCGTCCTCTTCCTGGGTCTCCAACGATGCTGGCAGCGCTCTGGAGCCGCAGTGACGAGTCACACCGACAGCTTCACCTACCACATGGTCGTCATGGAGGTGATTGGTGTCTTAGGGTGCGGCATCTACTGCTGGGGGGACTTCAAGAACAATGACATTATGACTGATGTGGGTTTATTTCTTTGGTCAATAACCTGGTACGGAGCGGCGTTCTTTCACGTCTTCACCTGTGTGGAGCGCTACCTTGCGGTCGTTCATCCCATCACCTACATGAGCCTGAGAGGAGAGAGAGGGGTCAGAATCAGAAACATCGGCATCGGGTGTGTTTGGTGTCTTTCCATTGGAGCAGCAATTGTGATGACCAGTGTAGGTGCAATAATGTTTGTCGTGGATTTATGTCTCTTGATTTCCTCTTTGATCGTCATTTGCTTCTGCAGTCTTTCTGTTCTCCGCGTTCTGATTCGTCCAGGGCCAGGGGAACAGGGCGGGGACAGGGAAAGAGTCGACCAATTGAAACTGAGGGCTTTTAACACCATTACGGCCATACTGGTAGTGCTGTTGTTGAGGTGTGCTTTGAATCTGGGTTCTACTGTTTATGTGTTGAAGGGAGGTAAAGACTGTGTCATAGAAAAAGTTCAGATTTGGATTAGTCTTCCCAGCAGTCTGGTGTTACCTCTGCTGTTTCTACACAGAGCAGGAATATTTACCAAATGGTGGTAATGATGTTTTATCCAAGTTGATGTATATCTTGGATATGTGCTTCGAACAGTCATGGGAGTAAAAAGAACGCTGGAATTAATATAGTTGATTATATAGTTATAGCATATATTTAAATTGATATTCAAATGCTCTATATACATGTATATTATAAGTGACATGGTACTGTAAGTATAGAAGATGAATAAGTTGTAAAAAACGATGTGAATAAAATAACAACCATGCAAAACACCAATGGCTCCACGTGATTTGACTACACAGCAGGGTTCATCTGAACATCATCTGATTTCTGTCAACTGTCCATCTAATGGACACCTTTGTAACCATTGAGCTGATATTAACCAACGCAAGCATTTCAGTGACTTTAAGACTCCTGCGTTTGTTGTGAACCACATATCTTTTATGCGTTGCATCGTCTCTGAGCATGAGTATGCAATCAGAAAAGCTCATTTGGATAACCCTATGGTTAAGAACCTTTCTATGGACAGATTCGGCATATGAACATGACGACTCCAACAGGCAAGAAGATCTTGGTAAAGCATGTATGCATTGATAGGTCAAACCAGATATTTGGTGTCACTTATGTCCTGAGACCTAGAGGCAGCAGGCCAAGTGTAAGGAACGGGGCCAAATCATAACAATACCCAAATCATCTCTTTATACCACAACATCCATCTAACTTTATTTTATCGGCACATTAGATGGACAGTTGACATCATTCAAATGATGTGAAGACGAAGCGTGCTGTGTATTCAAATCAAAGCTCATTTGGATAACCCTATGGTAAGAACCTTTCTATGAACAGATTGGGCACATGAACACATAATCTGTAGGCAATGGGACAAGATTTAGGTAGTGGTGGTCTGGCTCAGTTCCACAGGTTATAGTCTCCCTGGGAGAACCATCAGGCCCCCGGTTCATGTATCCTTCCCAGTGTTGTGACTTAGCGCGTTCTCGTTCATGTATTGGGCGAACATGCACTGGTGGTTGGGGCGGTCACGTCATCCAGGTAGTGTCCATACCCTTGCCTGACCAATCACAGGTCGATAGCAGCTGTCAATCATGACTATTAACCCTGTTTTACCCAAACAACAAATCAAAGCACTTGAGCAAACCTGATCTGAGTCTCATCTGCTAACAAGCTTCAAGATTCTGATCAACTGAGCACAATCCTGAGCGTAACAGCTGCAGCTCAAGGTAGGGATCCACCAACTCTGCATCAAACCCATGTATTCATATGTGTTCGTCTGTGACATACACGTATTTTGTTATTCAAATATAACATTTGCATTTGTATTCAACCTATAGAAAGAGAGGAGGAGTGGGGCTGCGATCTTCAGCCAGTAGAGTTTAATTTTATCCAACAGACGCAGGAGTCCACAGACGGAGGACGACCAGATACTCATACTGATAAGGTTGTTGTACTCTTTTAAACCATCATCTTCTTAAATCTATATAAGCGTGAAGTGGACACTTAAAGTCTTTAACCTGCAGCACAGAAGGGATCTCTCTTCTATTGTCTTTGTTTCCTCCAGATATGGCTGCCAACTGCTCCAATGACTCCTTTCTACCCCCTGAACTCGATTTGAGGATGGACTGCCTCCTAACGAGACCAAGCTCCTTCATCTTCATGGCGTTCGGCATCACCAACATCGTCCTCCTCCTCCCTCTCAGCATACTTGTCCTCTACCTGGGTCTCCAACGATGGCGGCAACAGCGCTCCACCTATGCAGCCACAACAACGAGTCACTCCGACATCTTCACCTACCACATGGTCGTTATGGACTTGATTGGTGTCTTAGGATGTTCCCTCTGCTGCTGGGGGATCTACAAGAGTATTGGCATCATAGTAAAAGTGGGCCTCCTTTTTTGGGCCTTGACCTGGTACGGAGAGACATTCTTTCACATCCTCACTTGTGTTGAACGCTACCTGGCGGTCGTTCATCCCATCACCTACCTGGGTCTAAAAGGAGAGAGAGGGGTCAGAATCAGAAATATCTGCATTGGGTGTGTTTGGTTTCTTTGCTTTGGAGCAAGTCTGGGGATGTCTTTTTACAAGAACTTCATATTCATGGATTTCTGTCTCTTGATTTCCTCTTTGATCGTCATCTCCTTCTGCAGTCTTTCTGTTCTCCGCGTTCTGATTCGTCCAGGGCCAGGGGAACAGGGCGGTGATAGGGAAAGAGTGGACCAATCAAAGCGGAGGGCTTTCTACACCATTACAGCCATATTGGGAGTGTTGGTGTTGAGGTTTAGTGGGAATCTGATGTGGCTTGTTTTCTTAAAGTTGAGGGACATTATGGGTTGTGTGCAGAGGACATCTCAAGTCTGGTGTACTCTTCCCAGCAGTCTGGTGTTACCTGTGCTGTTTCTACACAGAGCAAGTTATAGGAACAACAACAAATGAGGATTCGAATGAAGTCTCGTCATTAAAGTTTTGCTTTTCTAACATCCTTTGGTCTTGATCCTTCTCCTAAGAAAAATGAAAATCATTTTGTGTTTTTGTCTTGTCCTTCTGTTACATAAACATGTCAGGGGTTAGGGGTCAGGGTTAGGGGGTTAGGTGTCAGCGTTAGGGTTAGGGTTGGGTTAGGGTAAGGGTTTGGGGTTAGGGGTAAGGGTTAGGGTCTGGTTAGGGTTAGGGCTAACCCTTACCCACACTTATAAACAGTTTATATAAAGCATATGGTCTGTGAAAATTATGTAAATAAAATAACAAAACCATGCAAAGCAGTTACTGACTCTGATTTGAATACACAGCAGGCTTCACCTTCACATCATTTGAATTCTGCCACTGTCCCTTTAATGGGCCGATAAAATAAAGTTGAATGGGTGTCATGCACAGAAACGGTATATGATTTGTGCATCATCTTGATTTTGTTATTTAAGAGACGCTTACCCGGAATGTAAAATATAGCTGCCTTCCACCTTCTGCCAATATCAGCTTTTACCTGCTCCGTGGTCAAACTGCTAATTTAAGTTTGGCTTAGCTTAAGGAAAACGAACACCACACAGCACACAAGATAAGTTACTTAGCCTACATCCCCAACGCTTAAGCTAGTTGTTAGCTGTAAAGTGGAAGTAGAGGTGTGTATGTGCTTATCGATAATACAACAATATACTAATACTGTATTCATATATAGGACTAAATGTAGGATACCATGGGCATTATGAAAAAAAGATGCAGTAGTCTGTCTGAATTACATTACATTTAGCCAACGCTTTTATCCAAGACTGTGTAGTGTGAGAGAACTTAAGGAGGTTGAAGACCAGTCGAGCTTCTGCATTCTGGATGAGCTGCAGAGGTCTGATGGCACATGACCAGCCAGGAGGGAGTTACTGTAGACCAGCCAGGAGGGAGTTACAGTAGACCAGCCAGGAGGGAGTTACTGTAGACCAGCCAGGAGGGAGTTACTGTAGACCAGCCAGGAGGGAGTTACTGTAGACCAGCCAGGAGGGAGTTACTGTAAACCAGCCAGGAGGGAGTTACAGTAGACCAGCCAGGAGGGAGTTACAGTAAACCAGCCAGGAGGGAGTTACAGTAGACCAGCCAGGAGGGAGTTACAGTAAACCAGCCAGGAGGGAGTTACAGTAAACCAGCCAGGAGGGAGTTACAGTAAACCAGCCAGGAGGGAGTTACAGTAGACCAGCCAGGAGGGAGTTACTGTAAACCAGCCAGGAGGGAGTTACAGTAGACCAGCCAGGAGGGAGTTACAGTAAACCAGCCAGGAGGGAGTTACAGTAAACCAGCCAGGAGGGAGTTACAGTAAACCAGCCAGGAGGGAGTTACAGTAGACCAGCCAGGAGGGAGTTACAGTAGACCAGCCAGGAGAGAGTTACAGTAGACCAGCCAGGAGGGAGTTACAGTAAACCAGCCAGGAGGGAGTTACAGTAGACCAGCCAGGAGGGAGTTACAGTAAACCAGCCAGGAGGGAGTTACAGTAAACCAGCCAGGAGGGAGTTACAGTAAACCAGCCAGGAGGGAGTTACAGTAAACCAGCCAGGAGGGAGTTACAGTAGACCAGCCAGGAGGGAGTTACAGTAAACCAGCCAGGAGGGAGTCACAGTAAACCAGCCAGGAGGGAGTTACAGTAGTCGAGGCATGAGACGACAAAAGCCTGGACCAGAACTCGTGCCGCCATCTGGGTTAGAAGAGGATGTATGCTCCTAATGTTGTTGCAGCAATGTTGGCGGCAAGGGAGTATTGGTCATCAAGTGTCACACGCAGGGTCCTTACAGTCTGGGTTGGGGCGACCACAGAGTTGTCAAGGGTGATGGTCAGGACTCGGGTGGGAGAGGAAAAGCAACTCGGTCTGTCTGCAGTCCTAATGGTTCCATGTATGTGTGTGTTTATGTATTCAAATGGGTTTTCTGTTACATACATGCAGTTTGTCATTCAAATATAACATTTGCATGTGTATTGAACCTGTAGAAAGAGGGGAGGAGTGGGGCTGTGATGTTCAGCCAGTAGCCAGTTTATTTTGATCCAACACTCGGACACAAGAGTCCACAGACGGAGGACGACCAGATACTCATCCTGATAATGTTGGTGTACCTTTTTAAACCATCATAATCTTCTTAAATCTACATAAGCGTGAAGTGGACACTAAAAGTCTTTAACTTGCAGCACAGAAGGAATCTCTCTTCCATTGTCTTTGTCTCCTCCAGATATGGCTGCCAACTGCTCCAATGACTCCTTTCTTCCCCCTAAACTCGATTTGAGGATGGACTGCTACTTAATGAGACCGAGCTCCTTCATCTTCATGGCGTTCTTCATCACCAACATCATGCTCCTCCTCCCTCTCTGCATACTTGTCCTCTACCTGGGTCTCCAACGATGGCGGCAGCAGCGCTCCGCCTCCACAGCCTCAAAGACGAGTCACTCCGACATCTTCACCTACCACATGGTCGTTATGGACTTGATTGGTGTCTTAGGGTACGCTGTCTCCTGCTGGGGGATCTACAAGAGTAATGGCATGATATTAACAGTGGGGAACTTTCTTTGGTTCATAACCTGGTACGGAGAGACATTCTTTCACATCCTCACTTGTGTTGAACGCTACCTGGCGGTCGTTCATCCCATCACCTACTTGGGTCTAAAAGGAGAGAGAGGGGTCAGAATCAGAAATATCTGCATTGGGTGTGTTTGGTTTCTTTCATTTGGAGCAGGTCTGGGGATGTCTTTAGACAAGAACTTCATAATCATGGATTTCTGTCTCTTGATTTGCTTTTTGATCGTCATCTCCTTCTTCAGTCTTTCTGTTCTCTGCGTTTTGATTCGTCCAGGGCCAGGGGAACAGGGCGGGGACAGGGAAAGAGTTCACCGATTGAAGTGGAGGGCTTTCTTCACCATTACGGCCATACTGGGAGTGCTGGTGTTGAGGTGTTTGGGGTGTCTGGTTTGGGTTGTTCTTCACACCTTGAGGGAAAGTGTTGGGTGTGTTTGGTTAACGTCTGGAATCTGGTTTAATGTCCCCTGCAGTCTGGTGTTACCTGCGCTGTTCCTGCACAGAGCGGGGACATTAGTTTGTCGTAACAACAACAGCAAATGAGGATTTGATCTCTGGTTTGATATCCACCTGCTCCTGAGATAAAATATCTTTAAATCAAACAGCGTTGATTTAACAGGAGGGTGATGTAGAGCCAAAACATGAAAGAGTAGTCGTGGGTGATGAGTCATTTTAATCAACATGAACATACAAGTGATTAGTGGAGATTTCATATCAGCAATACTTGCAGAAATCAGACCTTCCTAACATTTGTCCAACTTCCTGATGCACTCATATTTGTACCTATAAACTGAATATTTACTCTTTTGGTGTGTGCAGACTAGACGTCTTTGTCGTAAATTGCGTAGCGCGAATACTTACAAAGTCCATGCAAAGAGGTCAATGGATGCAAATTGGCGATGGGATTAGTAATTCTGTGACACAAATACTGATCCCAAAGGTGAAAGTCCTGTTTTTTTTGGACCCATCCACCACGCCAACCGTCCTCCTATACAGACATATGACTGTCTAGGACTGTTTGATTCTTAAAACAAGGAATAGAAGAATTTGTAGTGGTCTGTGGACCCCAGAGCTCTACACTACCTCATATTTCTACATAAAAGGAGCTTTCTTGAAGAAAAGTATGCGAGGAAGTTGTAGTACCTGTGTCTGCTGTATTGATGCAGATACACTGTTACCATAGCCCTGATGCATCCAAACTCCATTCAGCGAACAATCATTTTAAAAGTCGCTTGCTTGTCGTCCTACAGACAGATGTGTCAAAGCACCGATTCAGATTTCTTACAAACTGTCATCATGATGATATTGCGGCTTACGTTTCATCTGTTTATTTGATAAAATCACAGATTAATCTGTTTATTTTGGGTTAATATCGTTGATGAAGTCAGCAGACTGTAGCTCGGTGCACTCCAAAGTCCGTAGTAGTGGCTATTTCGATCAAATATGGTCCCACTATCAAACTACTACAAATACAGCAAGGTGAATATTCACTTTGCTTCTGGTTTGAACATGTTAGCCTTGTTTCACAATTGTTGATATCATCAAATGGCAAAAAGTGTGTTTTTATGTGCTTCTGGTTCCGATGTTTGTTTTCTCTTTTATTAATTGCAGCTGTTGTATATCTTTGGTAATAAAGTAGAAAAACTCACAAATCTTCTGCTTCACTGTCTCTCCATTAAATTCCTAAAATGTGGTCTTCTATATGGACCATGCAAAACACAGTTTCCACGTTTCTCTCTATTATATAAAGTGTGGTTTAGATTTCATTTTTTGTGTGCACAAAACTGACAAAGTATCGACATTGGCAGGCCTGGGAGGAGAGGCTAAGACACGCCCAGTCACACCCCTGTGACCTCTCCACAATCTGCAGTTGGGGGACGTTCGGAGACATTTCTGAAGCCTCTGGAAGAGGAGCAAGGGAAGCACATTGTTCATTAACACCTCTGGGAAGTCCACAGTATCATAGCAACAGCATGATCAAACTGCTTTATGGTTATCAAAAGTCTGTACATTGGTCATGACCCAAAGAACCAGGTCGCGGGTACAAGCGGCCTAAATGTGTTTCCTCCCTAGGGAGGTGTTCCAGGCACGTCCAGCTGGGAGGAGGCCTCGGGGAAGTCCCAGGACCAGGTGGAGATTAGATCTCCACACTGGCCTGGGAACGCCTCAGGATCCCCCAGTTAGAGCTGGTTAATGTGGCCCGGGAGAGGGAAGTTTGGGGTCCCCTGATAAAGCTGCTTCCCCCGAGACCCGACCCCGGATAAGAGGCTGAAGATGAGATGAGAGAGATGAGATGTAAGGCACCAGCAAAGGAACGTCTCCGCTTGGCTGCCAGCAAAAGGTCATGAGAGGATTTGTGTCAATGTGGAAACTTCTGGCTCCAAAACAGCAAGATGGCGACGGCCGTTTGCCAAACTCTTGGCTTCAGAATGGCGGTCCACAAAAACCAGTGGGTGACGTCACGGTGGCTGTGTCCATTATCTTTTACAGTGTGTGGCTCACAGATGAGAACAATGATGCACATGAGAACATACTGATGGGTTCGACAGGTCAATTGATGTTTGCAGAAGAATTAAATAAAGCTAAACAGAAAGATTTTACACGTCAAGTCATTTTTATTTATGTAGCAGAGGTTTACACAGAAGGGCGTCTGATGACACAACAGAGCAGGTTCAGACAACACTCTTTAAATGACAACATGCAAATAACTGACATCAAAAGAAAATATAAGAGACGTTTAAGAGAAGGTCCCTGCATAACTCAGTGCTAATTAATGGTCGTCATCCTGATTCAGAGTGGTATTTAAGACACGGTAGCTTCTCTGCTCTGTGCAGAAACAGCAGCGGCAGCACGTAACTGCTGGGCAGGCAGAACCAGATCCCCGATATCTGCACCACACAGCGGGCACTCTTGCTCATCAGAGACGAGAACGACAGAGACATGCACACCAGATTCCCCACAAACCTCAGCACCAGCACCGCCATTATAGCCGTGATGGTGATGAACGCCTTTTGCTTTGATTGGTCAGTCTCCCGCTTTTTTCCGGATTCGTCCCCCGGCCCCGGACGGATCAGGACGCGGAGGACGGACAGGCTGCAGAAGGCGGTCACGATCAAAGACATACACAAATTCCAGAAAAACAAGATCATGTTGAAATTTTTGTCCCCGAAGATCCTTAAAGTAATCAACCCGGAGCACGCCAGCCAAACAAACCCGATGCACGCATTTCTGATCTTGACCCCGCCCGTCTTGCTCAGGGTCATGTAGGTCATGGGGTGAACGATAGCCACGTAGCGCTCCACACAGGTGAGGACGTGAAAGAACATTTTCACACAAGAGATGATGGCGAACATGTTACACCCCACATTGAGCATCTTCCCGTGAGCCGTGAAGGCGCCGCAGCAGCACACGATGGACGCGCTGATGCCGATCATCTCCATGGCGACCATGTGGTAGGTGAAGACGTCTATGGGGTTCGTCGTTTCGCCGCTGCGCTGTTTCCGCCACTGCCCGAAACCGTAGCAGAGGATGAAGATGGAGAGGGGGAGGAGGAGGAGGATGTTGGTGGCGGTGAAGGCGGTGAAGATGGAGGAACTAGACGGGGAGCTGAAGCAGGACGAGGGTTGAGGAGGGGGGAGGGAGACATTTTGGGAGGAAGAGGAGTTGTTGTACATGTTCATGGGTCTGAAGAGAAGGGGGACACAAAAGGAGAAAAGGGACATGATCATGAAAAAGTCTCAATAACACCCAGAACTTACTAACAAAGGCAGGTCTCTGCTTAATATGGAGGTTATGTTATTGTTATTTGTTTGCCAAACAACACAAAAGGAAGCGTATTAGCATTAACAGGGAGAATTCAAAATAAAAGCATAATCTCATCTCATCTCATCTTCATCCTCTTATCCGGGGTCGGGTCGCGGGGGCAGCAGCTCCAGCAGGGGACCCCAAACTTCCCTTTCCCGGGCCACATTAACCAGCTCTAACTGGGGGATCCTGAGGCGTTCCCAGGCCAGTGTGGAGATCTAATCTCTCCACCTGGTCCTGGGTCTTCCCCGAGGCCTCCTCCCAGCTGGACGTGCCTGGAACACCTCCCTAGGGAGGCGCCCAGGGTTCATCCTTACCAGATGATCCTGAACCACCTCAACTGGCTCCTTTCAACACAAAGGAGCAGCGGCTCTACTCCGAGTTCCTCACGGATGCTGAACTTCTCCCCCTCTCTCTAAGGGAGACTCCAGCCCCCCTCCTGAGGAAACACATTTCAGACGCTTGGACCCGCGACCTGGTTCTTTGGGTCCCGACCCAGCTTTCATGACCACAGGTGAGGGTAGGAACCAAGATTGACAGGTAGATCCAAAGCATAATATACCAGAATAAAAGCCTGCTCTCTCCGTTTGCAGACGATTAGAGAGTTTATGTTGAGTATTCGCTATAAGTCAGATTATGAGATATAAAGAGCAACCATCACTATTACAACCAGTATTTCCTATAAACAAAATTTAATTGCATAATGATTATCTCAAACAAAAGATTGGCCATATATTTTAGGATAGGAAAAATGAAATAAACTGCAGTCAATGACATTTAATGCTTTTTTTGTCTGACAAAAACGATAAACAGCGACTTCAAAATAATCTTTTTAACCGTCTCATTAAAGGAATTTGCTTAAGGTTGTCATTGGTGCATGACATGAACATAGTTAAGACAAAGTCCAAGGAACCATAAATATAGAATAGAATAAAATAAAATTACAATTGAAGAATTAGTTTTAAGAAATGTGTGAATTGTCCAAGAATGCTAACCTTGTCCGTTTGTGTCCGATGTCTCTCTCTGACAGCTTCAGACCCACTGACTGCTGAGCACTGGTGTCTTTTATATAAATGTTAAAATGTGCGTGTGTGTGTGTGTGTGTGAGCATCTTATATAGGCATATAGCGCTTGTGTGTGAAGGACAGCAGGACGGAGGGGTTTTGCATGTTGGAAACACTCATACTATGTTTATTTTGTCAGAAGGCAAATTCAAGTTGAGGGTCATCTGCCGAACAACTGGTGATACCAGGAGACTGCAGCGGGGCGAGGAAGGCAAATTTATTTGTATGACGTCTTTTAACAACAGCAAGACATCTCAAAGTGCTTTACATGAGACATTAAGACAGGAGGAAGGGTATATCATCCAAAAGATTAATAAAATAAGGTAAAACTGAATAATTAAACATTGGATAAACACTTGCCACTGTCTTAAAGGAATCCTTCACCATTGGAAACATTCATCTGTATTGAAAAAGGCTCATATATTCAATTCAATTCAATTCAGTGTTATTTATAGTGCCAAATCATAACCAAAGTGATCTCAGGACACTTTACAGAGTAGGTAAAGACCACACTCTATGACTTATTTATGATTTACAGAGACCCAACAATTCCCCTGTAGAGTACGGTGGAGACGAAAACCTTCCCTATAACAGACAGGAACGTCAGACAGACCCAGCTCTGTGGAGGACGCACATCTGTCTGCACCGGAGAGAGGAAGAGAAGGAGAGAGAGAAGAGACGGATAGATGGACAGAGAGAGACAAACAGACACAAAGACAGAGACAGACACACTTCCAGTAACTATAATAATATCTATAATAATGTGAATATGACTTATTAAAACAGCAGAATAGTAGAAACAAGCACAGCTAAGTTGATAGATTATAACAGCAGCAGGAAGCGTCATGCAGGACCACGGCAGCAGGCACCACCACCATCAGCAGAGACCTGCACACAGGACCACGGCAGCAGGCACCACCACCATCAGCAGAGACCTGCACACAGGACCACGGCAGCAGGCACCACCACCATCAGCAGAGACCTGAGAGACGACAAAGCACAAACAACTCCGTGGAAGAAGTTGAATTAGTAACACGCAATAATGAGACGTGAATGATACAGACAGAGAGGAGAGAAGCTCAGATGATCAGGAACAGGATCATCCCCCTGCAGACTCGGCCTATAGCAGCATCATTAACCCTCCTGTTGCCCTCAAATTTTACTAACACCATTTATTCTCTGGGTCAAATTGACCGCAGCAATTTAAACATCTCAAAAATGATCCTAATCAATGTGTGACTCCAGTGAAGTCGGGTACTTTATGTATTTATTTAACTAAATGAAAAATATCACTGATGTTAAACTGCATGGAGGGATTTCTGTGTGTGTGTTTTAAAGTAAGTCTGTTATTTTAAGTGCTATTTTGTGTTATTTGTAACATCTGGAATGAAAGTAACGTCCGTTATCAAGGACAGCAGCATGAATTTGACCTCATATAATATTTGAATTGTAAAATAAACAATAATAATAATGATTAAATCATCCAGATGATCAAACCGACCCAAAGGAACACCGATGAGACAAGTACATGTACGATAAGAACAATAAAAAAATATATATAATCATGATAATTTTAGGTTTTTTATGAGTCGTCCCCATAAAATGAGGAAAAGTCATAAATATAAAGCAAAAAAACAAAGAAAGACGTCGTTATTTAAAGATGTTAAACATCAAATGGGGTCAAATTGACCCTTAGGAGAACAGGAGGGTTAAGCAGAACAATATCAGCTTAAAAATAACAACATTGCTCAGGGCTCGTAAGGTGTAAGCTTTATCAAAGAGGAACGTTTTTAGTTTCAATTATTAACAAATAAAAATATGTTCAGCTAAGGCACAAGACATCTGTGGAGTATTTCTATTTGATTTAACTATGCAGTCGCAAAAACATGTATTATTTAAGTATTTAAGCATCGTATAGTTCACATACATTAAATCGACATTGTTGTTGAGGAACTCCACTAATCTTCTTTCCATCTGTCCATTATAGAGGATTCAAATGAGCTGTAACTCAAAACTGGTGCTTATTCAAATCAAAGCAGAGTCATTAAGACCAGAACACACATGTGTCTGCACCACTGTGACCTTTGTTTATTTTCATACCTGAACAATTTGCAAATCAGACATTCGCCCGCATGTTCTCTCTGCTGACGTGTGACGGCACAAACGTCATGCTAGCTAAGATCCCAAAATTTAACCTTCATCATCTGCAAAAGATTAATGTGACTTTCAACTATAATAAACCAAATAACACATGCATTCGTGTTGTGTTGTCATGTTCTGATTAAACTCATCCCTCTCCTCTACTCTGATCGTCGTCCTGATCGAGCGTTGTGTTTAAAACACGGTAGTTTTCCGGCTCGGTGCAGAAACAGCAGCGGCAGAACATAGCTGCTAGGCAGAGACGACAAGATTCCAGACACCAGCATCAGACATCTGTCTCTTTCGCTCAGCGCTGTGGAGGCGTCCAGCAAAACGCAGAGCAGCTGCCCTCCGAACCTCAACAGCAGAGCGCCGGTTATGGCTGCGATGGTGTGGAACGCCCTCGTCTTCACTTGGTCTACCTTGTCTCTGTCCCCTCCCCCTTCCCCTGGCCCTGGACGAACCAGAGCGCGGAGAACGGAGAGGCTACAGAAAGAGGTGACGACGCAGGAGAAGACCAAGAGGGAGGCAAACGGGATTGTGGGGAAGTCCGGCGCGAACAGAGCTGTGAACCCCACCCATCCAAAGGAAACAACCCAAACACACCCCACGCTGACATTTCTAATTCTGACGCCGCTCGCCTTTCTCAAACCCAGGTAGGTGACTGGGTGAATGACAGCCAGGTAGCGCTCCACGCAGGTGAGGATGTGGAAGAACATCTGTCCGGGTGTGATCATGTTGAAAACATAGACCCCCACCAGCTTCAACCGTGGCGCGTCCATGTAGGAGCCGGAACAGAAGAAGCAGGACCCCAACATGCCGATCATCTCCATGGCGATGATGTTGTAGGTGAAGTTGTCCAAGTTGTTTGCAGCAGAGGCGCAGCGCCGCCGCCGCTGGCGACTCAGGTTGAGGATGAAGACGCAGAGAGGGAGGAGGAAGAGGATGTAGGAGATGAATGAAGCGGTGAAGATGTGAGAGATGAGCGGGAACTCAAAGCACTTGTAGAGGGGAAGGTAGGATGAGTTCAATGAGGAAGGGCGAGGAGGATGGAGCGAGAGGTTATACAAGGAGGAGAAGACGCCATTTGCCATCATGTCCGGTTAAATCGGGGCTGAGGAAGTCAGAGGAAGACAGAAAGTCATAATGAAAAACTGAAGGGGAACAGAAAAGGCCAACGTGTGCGTGTTGGCATGCTTTAAAGGGATGGTTTGGTTATTTTGAAGTGTGGTTGCATTATCTATAGTCAGTGTGTCACCCTACAGTAGATTATGGTTAGAATGGCTCCCGTTTGGCACAGCTGGCACCAGAAGTCCGTTTAAGGTCAGTAGGACGATGGACGGACGTTACATTTAGGTTGGAAATGATAATCAGGCTGGCGAGAACCTCCAAAAACGTTGTCGTTCCCAGGGTCTTATGTTCCCAGGGTCCTATGTTCCCCGGGTCCTATGTTCCCATGGTCCTATGTTCCCAGGGTCTTATGTTCCCAGGGTCCTATGTTCCCAGGGTCCTATGTTCCCAGGGTCTTATGTTCCCAGGGTCCTATGTTCCCCGGGTCCTACGTTCCCAGGGTCCTACGTTCCCAGGATCCTATGTTCCCAGGGTCCTAAGTTCCCAGGGTCCTAGGTTCCCAGGGTCCTATGTTCCCAGGGTCCTATGTTCCCAGGGTCCTATGTTCCCAGGGTCTTATGTTCCCAGAGTCTTATGTTCCCAAGGTCCTATGTTCCCAGGGTCCTATGTTCCCAGGGTCCTATGTTCCCAGGGTCCTAAGTTCCCAGGGTCCTAGGTTCCCAGGGTCCTATGTTCCCAGGGTCCTATGTTCCCAGGGTCCTATGTTCCCAGGGTCTTATGTTCCCAGGGTCCTATGTTCCCAGGGTCTTATGTTCCCAGGGTCCTATGTTCCCAGGGTCCTATGTTCCCAGGGTCCTATGTTCCCAGGGTCCTATGTTCCCAGGGTCCTGTCCTCCCACGGTCCTATGTTCCCAGGGTCTTATGTTCCCAGGGTCCTATGTTCCCAGGGCCTTATGTTCCCAGGGTCCTATGTTCCAAGGGTCCTATGTTCCCAGGGTCTTATGTTCCCAGGGTCCTAAGTTCCCAGGGTCCTAGGTTCCCAGGGTCCTATGTTCCCAGGGTCCTATGTTCCCAGGGTCCTATGTTCCCAGGGTCATATGTTCCCAGAGTCTTATGTTCCCAAGGTCCTATGTTCCCAGGGTCCTATGTTCCCAGGGTCCTATGTTCCCAGAGTCTTATGTTCCCAAGGTCCTATGTTCCCAGGGTCCTATTTTCCCAGAGTCCTAAGTTCCCAGGGTCCTATGTTCCCAGGGTCCTATGTTCCCAGGGTCCTATGTTCCCAGAGTCCTATGTTCCCATGGTCCTATGTTCCCAGGGTCCTATGTTCCCAGGGTCTTATGTTCCCAGGGTCCTATGTTCCCCGGGTCCTATGTTCCCAGGGTCCTATGTTCTCAGGGTCCTATGTTCCCAGGGTCCTATGTTCCCAGGGTCTTACGTTCCCAGGGTCTTATGTTCCCAGGGTCCTATGTTCCCAGGGTCCTATGTTCCCAGGGTCCTATGTTCCCAGGGTCCTATGTTCCCAGAGTCCTATGTTCCCAGGGTCCTATGTTCCCAGGGTCCTATGTTCCCAGAGTCCTATGTTCCAAGGGTCCTATGTTCCCAGGGTCCTATGTTCCCAGGGTCCTATGTTCCCAGGGTCCTATGTTTCCAAGGTCCTATGTTCCCAGGGTCCTATGTTCCCAGAGTCCTATGTTCCCGGGGTCTTATGTTCCCAGGGTCCTATGTTCCCCGGGTCCTGTGTTCCCAGAGTCCTATGTTCCCATGGTCCTATGTTCCCAGGGTCCTATGTTCCCAGGATCTTATGTTCCCAGGGTCCTATGTTCCCCGGGTCCTATGTTCCCAGGGTCTTATGTTCCCAGGGTCCTATGTTCCCAGAGTCCTATGTTCCCAGGGTCCTATGTTCCCAGGGTCCTATGTTCCCAGGGTCATATGTTCCCAGGGTCCTATGTTCCAAGGGTCCTGTGTTCCCAGGGTCCTATGTTCCCAGGGTCCTATGTTCCCAGGGTCCTATGTTCCCAGGGTCCTATGTTCCCAGGGTCTTATGTTCCCAGGGTCCTATGTTCCCCGGGTCCTGTGTTCCCAGAGTCCTATGTTCCCAGGGTCCTATGTTCCCAGGGTCTTATGTTCCCAGAGTCCTATGTTCCAAGGGTCCTATGTTCCCGGGTCCTATGGTCCCAGGGTCCTATGTTCCTACGGTCCTATGTTCCCATGGTCCTATGTTCCCAGGGTCCTATGTTCCTAGGGTCTTATGTTCCCAGAGTCCTATGTTCCCAGGGTCTTATGTTCCCAGAGTCCTATGTTCCCAGGGTCTTATGTTCCCAGGCTCCTATGTTCCCAGGGTCCTATGTTCCCAGGGTCCTATGTTCCCAGGGTCCTATGTTCCCAGAGTCCTATGTTCCAAGGGTCCTATGTTCCCAGGGTCCTATGTTCCCAGGGTCCTATGTTCCCAAGGTCCTATGTTCCCAGGGTCCTATGTTCCCAGGGTCCTATGTTCCCAGGGTCCTATGTTGCCCGGGTCCTATGTTCCCCGGGTCCTGTGTTCCCCGGGTCCTATGTTCCCAGAGTCCTATGTTCCCAGGGTCCTATGTTCCCGGGGTCTTATGTTCCCAGGGTCCTATGTTCCCCGGGTCATGTGTTCCCAGAGTCCTATGTTCCCATGGTCCTATGTTCCCAGGGTCCTATGTTCCCAGGGTCTTATGTTCCCAGGGTCTAACGTTCCCAGGGTCTTACGTTCCGAGGGTCTTATGTTCCCAGGGTCCTATGTTCCCAGGGTTCTATGTTCCCATGGTCCTATGTTCCCAGGGTCCTACGTTCCCATGGTCCTACGTTCCCAGGGTTTTATGTTCCCAGGGTCCTATGTTCCCAGGGTCCTATGTTCCCAGGGTTCTATGTTCCCATGGTCCTATGTTCCCAGGGTCCTACGTTCCCATGGTCCTACGTTCCCAGGGTTTTATGTTCCCAGGGTCCTATGTTCCTAGGGTCCTATGTTCCCAGGGTCCTATGTTCCCAGGGTCCTATGTTCCCAGGGTCCTTTGTTCCCAGGGTCCTATGTTCCCAGGGTCCTAAGTTCTCAGGGTCCTAAGTTCCCAGGGTCCTAAATTCTCCGATTTAATTCAGCATTGTTTTTAGGGCTAGGGGTCACGGTTAGGGTCAGGGTTAGGGGGTAGTGTTAGGGTCTACATGGGCCTATTTGCCAAGGAATTTGGCACTGGTTGTGGAAAAAATAACAGACCGGTCACATACAAAGCGAGGAACATAGGTACGCTCCCGTCATCTTTAGATTCCAGCTGTGGTTGTGACCCAGGTCATGTCTGAATCGTCGTGACCAGGATCGACCCGTGTTGAGTCACAAAAGAAGGGTCGATCAAAGGGTCGATCAAAGTATCGACCGCACAAAACTAAAATATTAGAATTTATTTGTATCGCACGCATCAAAAGAAATGTTACAAAGTGCTTCATGAGCAAAAGGCAAAATACAGGAAACAAATCAGAACACAGATGGATTTCATTTAGATTATAAAATATATATTTTAGTTTTAAAAAAGCTATTCACGTAGCTTCTTTCTGGGATAATGGGACCTGGTACCAGGCTGTTGCAGAAGTTTAAGTTTGTCACTTTACTGAAACCACAATAATTTGGTTTGCTTAATATAAGAGGCTAGTAAACAGGTTAAGGTTGATGGATACCTCACCTTTCCAGGATTGCTGGGTCTGATCTTCCTTCCCTGCGTTTTCCTCAGCAACTGGACGGATGTGCAAGAAAACCAGCAACAAATAAATACATTTGTGTCTGTGTAGTGTCGTCAGTTTGTTTTTGTATGAAGGAAAGATGAAACCTTTTTGCATTTTTGCAAAAAAAACCCAATGATTGTTTTAGGCAAATGTTTGCAGATTGATACACAAATCACATCTAGATGAAAGAACGTACACATGAAATGAAAGATCTGTCCATGTGAAGGTTTGGTTATTGTTTTTAATAGCAATGATTCTACTTCCCACCAAACGTTCTACTTTAACAGCATGCACAAATACAAGATGTGCAACATTTATGTCATGTGTGACGACGGAGAATACACGGAGGAGGGGACCCAAATGCAGACACGGATCTCAGGTATTAACAAATTTAATAACACCAATTTACAAAAAGGTGCTTTAAACACAAAGGAAAAACACGAAGAACTAGATACAAACTGACGAGATGAATGGACACAAGAGGAACAGGTGCACAGGGAGACATCAGGGTATGTTGAGGGTATGATCCGGCACTGAGTGAGGCTCAGTACCGGGTTGATATACAGAGTGGAAGGTGATCAGTGCTAACAAGGATCACCTGCCAGGAAAACAAACTCAAAACCAGAAAACAGAAAGAAAGCACATACAGAAAAACACAAACAGAGGGAGACAAAAACAATGACTAACAAAGGAGAGAGAGAGACTGTCCAGAACCAATCACAACAATTTACAGTATAGTGAAGTCTTACAAAAGCAACTATAACTTCTGAATTATAAGCATCCCATTGATGTTGCAGTTGATACACAAAGCGTTGATGATACATGACAATGTAACCATAGACTGTATATAAAGATCAAATCATCCGGACACCCCCTCCACGTTAGCAGATGGGCCAAACTACAACGTCAAAGTACGTTTCTCAAAGATCGTTTCTTTCATTTTAGGCAGTTTTCATCACGCTCATGTTAGTTCAAGTGTTCGGTTTTCAAGTTTGGTTTCAGCTGTGATCGACTCACGATTGGTCGAATGGGTACATGGATTTATAAGCATCCCATTGATGTTGCAGTTGATACACAAAGCGTTGATGATACTGGATTTAAATCATCTTTTATTTTCATTTGACAGGATATAAATGACAATGTAACCATAGACTGTGTATAAAGATCAAATCATCTGGACACCCCCTCCATCTTTAATTTTAGGCAGTTTTTATCAATCTCATGTTAGTTCAAGTGTTCAGTTTTCAAGTTTGGTTTTAATCCGTTATTTGATGCTATAAAAAGGGGGTTAAACATAATGATTGACAGCTGTGATCGACTCACGATTGGTCGGTTGCGTACATGTATTTACAAGCATCCCATTGATGTTGCGGTTGATACACAAAGCGTTGTTGACACTGGATTTAAATCATGTTTTATTTTCATTTGACAGGATATAAATGACAATGTAACCATAGACTGTGTATAAAGATCATATCATCCGGACACCCCCTCCATGTTAGCAGATGGGCCAAACTACAACGTCAAAGTACGTTTCTCACAGATCGTTTCTTTCATTTTAGGCAGTTTTCATCACGCTCATGTTAGTTCAAGTGTTAATTTTTCAAGTTTGGTTTTAATTCGTTATTTGATGCTATAAAAAGGGGGTTAAACATAATGATTGACAGCTGTGATCGACTCACGATTGGTCGGTTGCGTACATGTATTTACAAGCATCCCATTGATGTTGCGGTTGATACACAAAGCGTCGATGATACTGGATTTAAATGGTCTTTTATTTTCATTTGACAGGATATAAATGACAATGTAACCATAGACTGTATATAAAGATCAAATCATCCGGACACCCCCTCCATGTTAGCAGATGGGCCAAACTACAACGTCAAAGTACGTTTCTCAAAGATCGTTTCTTTCATTTTAGGCAGTTTTCATCACGCTCATCTTAGTTCAAGTGTTCAGTTTTCAAGTTTGGTTTCAGCTGTGATCGACTCACGATTGGTCGGTTGGGTACATGGATTTATAAGCATCCCATTGATGTTGCAGTTGATACACAAAGCGTTGATGAAACTGGATTTAAATCAACTTTTATTTTCATTTGACAGGATATAAATGACAATGTAAACATAGACTGTATATAAAGATCAAATCATCTGGACACCCCCTCCATCTTTAATTTTAGGCAGTTTTTATCAATCTCATGTTAGTTCAAGTGTTGGTTTGTTGTCAAGTTTGGTTTTAATTCGTTAATTGATGCTATAAAAAGGGGGTGAAACGTGATGATTGACAGCTGTGATCGACTCACGATTGGTCGGTTGGGTACATGGATTTATAAGCATCCCATTGATGTTGCAGTTGATACACAAAGCGTTGATGATACTGTATTTAAATCATGTTTTATTTTCATTTGACAGGATATAAATGACAATGTAACCATAGATTTGTATATAAAGATCAAAACATCGGGACATCCCCTCCATGACGGCTGTGATCGACTCACGATTGGTCGGTTGGGTATATGGATGGGACTTGATGGCGTCCCCACGGCCCAGACTCATTACAACGTCGCGGTGCCTGTATTTACGATATTCTGGCTTCACTTTTGAACAGTGGGAGGAAGAGGAGCCGCGCTTCTTTATATACAGTCCATGTTCAACTTGATGACAAAGGTCTGGATTGAAATGTCCATCAAAATACAACATCCTAGATTATTGGCATCTTTACAGACCTCAACTCATTGAGGTTGGAAGTAAATATCCAATTAAGATATTGAATACTCGCCGTAACGTCTTAACCATCAAATGTAGACTCACCATGAGCCGTGAGATTATGAAACAAGGGTTTATGCTGTACGTAGAAGCCACAAGTCCGTATGAAACTAGGTTTATTTTGAGATGTGACAGAAAAGTACGACACTACCTACAATCCTTAAGCATGAAGGCCCATTCCCACCGTATGGTAAATACGGATACAAGGAGGTAATTTGGCCATCAGCAGGTCCGTCGACGGAGAGCTTACAAGTGCTTACGAGTGCTCCGGATGAAACGGACAAATACCACCGGAAAACGAGGTGGCGGAATAGAGTCAGAAGTCCAACCATTTGCGATAATCGATGAAGAAGAGAGTAGTTACTGGACATCACACACACACATACACACACACACACACACACACACACACACACACATACACACACTCTGATACTAGATAAAACCCTTTTGCACTGTGAATGCAAGTTTAGTTCATATTAAAAAGTTGAGGGATGTTGCACCACTTCCTGTGATTAGATCGTTATAAGTCATATTTCTGTAATTATCATACAGTAGTTGGTTAATGTTAATTCTGTGGTTGTTGTATACCTCAGAGGCGGGTTTGCTGTTATTTTCAGCAGCATTAGTGGTTAAAAAAGACCTTTGAATGCCTTCACCGTACTGCACCGAGCTAATCACTGTTGCCTCGTCCGGCTGTTAGCGTTCCGAAAAAGACCATGGGAGGATTTTGCACCAGAATTTCACTTCAAAATGACGGTTTTCATCGCCAGTGCGTGCAAGATTGCTGCAATGCAACTCGCTGGTGCTCATGGGGGCATTGTTGAGTCTATTTCCTGGTTTAGAAATGTATGATCTGACACTTTAAATATAATTTCATTGAACTGAACTTGGGCACAACGATACAAAGAACGCCCCTGAAGGACGTCGCAGCTCCTGATGTTCACAGTAAATAACCACATCATCCGCAAACATCACAACCCTATTTCCGTGCATAATATACTTTCCTGAAGACTCAAATCTGGCTTTAAAATAATGTTTGTCCTGCAGGGCTGAGACATGGAGGACAATTTTGCTTTTCAAGAGAATAATTTAACTACAAACATTAATGTCAAGTTATCTTACTGTAACCTTCTTTTTACGGAGTTCAATCAGACTTAGGATGCTCTGCTCTGCTCTGGTCTTGAGTCATTGTTGTTCCTACACCACCGTAGTTTTCCCGCTCTGTGCAGAAACAGCAGCGGTAACACCAGACTGCTGGGCAGACAGAACCAGGCTCCCGACAGCAGCAGCGCACACCTGACCTGCTCACTCACCGCCCAGGTGACTAAAACGATAAGCAGGTGTCCCCAAAACCTGAACAACAGAGCTCCCGTAATGGCCACGATGGTGTGAAACGCCCTCATCTTGAGCGGGTCGACCTTCTCCTTGTCTCCGCCCCCTTCTCCTGGCCCCGGATGAATCAGAGCGCGGAGAACGGAGAAGCTGCAGTATGAGACGACAGCTATGGAGACAAGCGAGGCGCAAAAAAATGGGAGGGTGCTGTTGTCTAGAATGACTAGACCACACCATCCGAGAGAAATCAGCCAAACAACCCAGAGGGTGACATTTCTGATCCTGACCCCGCCCCTCTGCTTCAGCCCAAGGTAGGTGATTGGATGTACGACGGCCAGGTGGCGCTCCACGCAGGTGAGGATGTGCAACAGAACCTGTCCGTTTGCGGTGAACGCGAAAAAGTACACACCAATCATCATCAACCGCGGCGCGTCGACGATGATGCTGCAAATGTACAAGCCACACCCGAAGATGCCGATCATCTCCATGGCGACCATGTGGTAGGTGAAAACGTCAGAGTGGCTTTCTGGCGTGGAGCGCTGTCGCCGCCATCTTTGGAGACCCAGGCAGAGGACGAGGATGCAGGGAGGGAGAAGGAGGACGGCGTTGGTGATGGAGAAGGTGAAGTATATTAAAAAGGTGGAGCTGTAGTTAATGCAGCTGACATCGAGGGAGGAATTAGAGGAGTGAGGAGGAAGAAGGGAGGCGTTGGAGGAGTTGACAGACATAACTATTCACATGAAGAGGGGATGAGGAGGAGAAGAAGACAAAATGAGAAGATCTAGATGAGACAATTGCAAAACAACAAAAGGTAAAGTGATATTTAACCCTCCTGTTCCCCTCAAATGGGACCAACAGCGTTTATCCTCTGGGTCAATTTGACCCCAGCAACTTAAACATCCAGAAAATCCAAATCAAAGATCAATCAAGTGTTAACGTCGGGTATTCTGTGTGTGTTTGTTGACGACCTAAATAGCGTTTTAAATTAAACACAGAGCTGCAAACACCTTCTAATGCGTACCTCCAGAATACCGACAGATTAATGGGCTGAAATTGGACCGAGGGATATTTATGTGTGTGTGTTTTAAAGTAAATATATTATTTGTAAGTATTATTTTGTGTTATTTATCGTATTGGGAATGAAAGTAAAGTCCATTAACAAGGATTGAAGCGTGTGTTACGTACAATTTGACCTCAGCAAAAACAAACAATTTCAAACATTTCTAAATATTTGAATCGTAAAATAGAAATTATCAATGATCAAATGAACCCAAAGGAACGACGCTGCGACAAGTAGGTGTCCAGGACACAAATACAATCATGTCAAGTTATGGTTTTCCCAGTTGTCCTCATGAAATTAAGAAATATATAAAGATAAAGAAACGACGTCAAGCGTGTGTTTAGAGAATTCAAGCTATGAACGGGGTCAAATTGACCCCGAGGAGAACAGGAGGGTTAATCACACAAGAGTTTTAACGACGCAAAATTAACTCACTCTGTCTTCTGAGTCCCCGGACTGGACTGCTGAGCTCTGGTATCTCCTCTATATATATACAGTATATTAATGATTTCTTTTATCCTGTTTGCATGTATGTAAATGGACTTTTTTTGCATTTCATAAAGGCAACACAAGATATCACGTTCATATATTGATACTTTATACCGTAGATGTCAGTAGGCAAATGTCCCGTTCTGGTTTTCTGCAGGTTGTTTGACCACACGACATCCAAAAACAGATAAAGTATCATAGACGGTAACGCCACATAGAGATACACGAGAACCTCAACGATAGTCATGTTTGCGTTTTAATGAAAGCACGTAACTTTACAACAGTACAGCATTTGCAATTTGGGTCATTTCTCCTACAAACAAAATCATACGGCATCAGCAGGATTTGGAAAAGTGCTAAAGCCATTTTAAAAAGATCAGCAGATTTAACAATTATCAGATGATTGGATGGGCGTCATTAGTCGATTATCGCTACCAAAGACCTCCTAGAAGACCGTTTATCATTTGTTGTAATGCTAACTGGATCCAAAAGTCAACTGTGACTTTGCAAATTAACTTTCTTACATACCTTTCTTTAGTATTTTAACCGAAACCACGATCTATTCCGAAAGCTAACCACGTACGTAGATTGTAGAATGAATTGCCTGAATCTATCAAAGTAGCATTCCTTTAAAGCATGGGTGTCAAAGTCAATTCAATTCAATTCAAAAAACTTTATTTGTCCCCGGGGGGCAATTCAGGGCACACAGAGCAGCAAATAACGACAGTGCAACTATACAAAAACATTTTAACCTAACACAAGAATAAAGTGTAAGAGAAGAATAAGTGTCAGGATGTTAGTGTGTTAGTACAGGTTAGATACAGAGAACATCGTCGGCGTGAGATGTAGAAAGACATGCGTGTATCAGATGTAAGCAGACATGTGAACGGGTGTATATATATGATGTAAACATGCAGTAGACTGTTAAAACAGGTATAAACAGAACTGTAGTGCAGAAAAGATATAAGTGGACAATGATCGGATTCAGATGAGGTCAGACATGATACATGTGTGTAATGAGCAGACATAAACAGAACTATAGTGCAGTAATAGAGTATAAATATAATGTATAACTATAAGCTAAATAATAAAGTGATAGTGGTGCATGGCAGGAAAACAGCAGTCTGAGTATATGCTAGCTCTGTGTGATCCAGTAAAGGGCCGTGTGGCTGCAGGTTTTCATTCCAACCAGTCAAAAACACACCTGGTCCAACAAATCAACTGTGTGAAGACAGTTCAGGTGATTGAGTAAGTCGAGTCAGGTGTGTTCTTGCTTGGTTGTAATGAAAACCTGCAGCCACACGGCCCTTTACTGGATCAGTTTAACACCCCTGCTTTAAGGTAAATGCACGAGATGAATCCCAGCTCTGTTCTCATAGTGACTGTTACCTTGTGAATGAATGATAACAGACCTATTGGTTTAGAAGACACTTCTAACCCTTAACTATCAGTGCGTTTACATGCAGTTTAAAAAGGACATACCCTGGTTTCCCAAACACCATGTAAACACCAAACCCCGGGTAAAATCGGAGTTCTCATACCCCGGTTAAAAGACCTAGAGAACTCCTTCAGTTCCAGATTATTCGCGCATGTAAACAGTTTTCTCGGGTTTCTTTAAACCGAGGGAGGTCTTTGCAACGGCAAGGAACATCACTACCAAGAAGACCCGCTTCTGTCGTAATTCTGTCCAAAAGTCGGCCGTTTGTGTTTTTGTCAATGGGGAGCCGGAAAACAAAGCCGTATTCAGTCCAGCTGTATGTTGGTGGAGCTGCACCTACTGTACCGGAGGTCGAGTCATTTTCCCATTCAACCCCCTTGAACTTCAATAATCCAATCATTCCCTTACCCGGGGTAAGAGTTTCGGGTTACTGATGTGCATATAAACGCACTGTTTGAGGCCAATGTCCACTAATGGTCAACTAACGGCCATTCAATGGCGTGATAACGTCTAAAGTGGCTGAAAAGATACAGATTTGGACGGGTTATAGGATGGGCAAACTTTCCATTAAAGGTCTGACGAACTGAAAAACTTTCAAAATGCACTTAATTATAAGCAGAAGCCTCAAACTCCTCAAAAGATGCTCTACGCTCTACTGGGGGGCTGCCCATTGATCCAATGGCTCATAATTACGACACCCAAGTAGTTTGTAAAAAGTCCCAATGGACTGAAAGCCTATTTGTCCGACCACTATCCAGAAAACAACTTGGTATTGTTCCAACAGGCCGCCACTCTACCAAACAGAAGCACATGGTTAAATATTATGCGGAAGTAAATCATCTGATGGGGTAACCCTCCCTCCTCATGCTTTACCAACTCCACTTACCAACAACCAATGAAGGGAATGAGGACCAGCCAATCATTGGTATGCAATGCATGGTAGGGTGGTCATGCCTTTAAAAAAACTGCATACTGTAATTAGCCACGTGCTTCTGTTTGGATTAATGCTCGTTTGTTTTTTGGAAAAGGGTTTGTCGGACAAATGGACCAATGGGAGATTTTCTGACCACCTGGGCTTTTGTATTATGAGTGGACAGAACAATGGCATGGCTCCTTCCTCGGATCCTCATCCGGATTAAGTGTTGCGCCTCACACATGCTAGTTGTCCTGCCCTGTGTAGAAACAGCAGGGGCAACACCAGACTGCTGGGCAGACAGAACCACAATGAACTGCTGATCACCACACAACCGTCTCCTTTCATCTCAATGGCAGACCTGTACAGGACAATGGAAACCAGAAGCCCAGCAAACTTCAACAGCAGTGCTCCAATTATGGCCGCGATTGTGTGAAATGCCCGCCTCTTTGACTGGTCGACCCTCCCCCCGTCCCGAGCCCTTCCTCCTGGTGAAGGTCGAGTGAGAGCGCGGAGAATGGAGTAGCTGCAGAAGGAGCTGACCAACAAGCAAACGGAGAAGAAGGAGAAAAAGGGGACGAATGCAATGTCAGGGTAGTACGCATACGTTACACCAGTCCATCCAACACACAGCAGCCAAATGCTCCCAATGCTGATATTTCTGACCCTGACCCCACCCGTCTTCTTCAGGTTCAGGTAGGTGATGGGGTGAACAACAGCCAGGTAGTGCTCCACGCAGGTCAGGCAGTGAAAGAGAGACTGTCCAGGTAACACTGTTGAAACAGCAGAAAACCCAGACATTGTTACCTGCCATTCTCTCATATAAATGCCAACGCAGTAGACGCCACATCCCATCAGGAAGAAAATCTCCATGGCCACCATGTGGTAGGTAAGGATGTCAGCGTGGCTTGTCGCTGTTATCGTAGAAGTGGGTCGTTGCCTTCTCCATCTTTGGACTCCTACACAGAGGACACTGGCAGAGAGAGGAAGGAGGAGCAGGAGGCTGACGGTGAAATGGGTAGCGATGATTAGGGGACCAGATGTGGAGTTGAAGCAAAGAGGGTCCATGAAGGGGGTCGGGGAGAGGAGAGGAAATGACTGGAAGGCATTGAAGGAGGAGTTGACCGACATGTGATCCCGTACGGCCTCTGAAGAGAAGAGAAAATGTTTGGTGAGAATGATATATTTGTTTTTTGCCAGGGTCAAGTTAGGGCGTTTAAAACCTGCATTGTTAAGTTCAGCTGAATTGGCCTCTGGTTGTTGCAGATCGGAAAACAGCAATCATGATCTTTAAGTTAAAGTCTCATCGCACTTTTTGACCGACAGGGAACGGCTTCCTTTCCGATTCATGCACCAGATTTTAAACCGTTCTGAAATAAATTGGTACCGAACATGAGCAGGTTCAACTGTGTCAGCATCAGGGGTGTGCATTGTGCAACGCCCTCAGTTTCTGACGCATCCTTGATTACAACGGTTCGGTGCAGAACCAGTGGAAACCAAGTGGGCAGGTACCTTAGGGCGCACTCACACTGTCCTTCCGCACCGGGCCAAAACAGGTTTTTAGGGTTAGGCCTAGTGAGTTTGACCAATTTGAGTGCAACTGCTCCGCGCATAACTGCGGCACGCTGGCCGTCCACGGCCCGTCTGAGAGAGTCAGGCTTTTGTAGAGTGCGTTTGCACATGTACGAGCATGAGCGTGCGCACGTGTACGAGCACGAAAAGTTGTGTGAAGCAGTGTCAAACAGGTGCTTCAGTGATTTCATATTGGGCAAGAAGTGTCTAAGAGATGGGAACATACGTGTTCTGTTTGGTTCCCACAGCTAAAGCAGTGGATTTGGACTGCTTGAATGACATCTGCGTTAACTGAATTGCAAAAGGGTGCAGTGGGAAGTGTGTCACAACAATGACAACGGGTTAACTCATTTGCAAGCGAGAGAGCGATGATGAAGACTGAGAGGTCACCAGTTTCATCAACCAGGTCAAAGCAATCCAAAAAAAACTGTAATGAGACATGAAAGCATCAAACATGGACAACCCAATCATGTCTGGCTGCTAAAAGACATGGTCGCAGTTTAGTTCACTTTCCCTTTTCTAGCGAACATAAATTTTTTCCCATCTCTCAAAGATCCATTTTTTTAAAAGTGGCAGAGGAGGAGATTAAATGTGTGGTTGACCTTTTTACGGAAGGGCACTTCATTTCCTTTAAACAGCTAAAGTGTGAGGGTTCTGTGTCTTGGTCTTTTTACCCTGCCTCTTTGTTCCTCACCCTCTGCAGGGCTTAGCTGACGGGGCTGACGAGGCTGATGGGGCACACCTGCAGCCATTCAATCAGTACCACCTGGACATATACACACCTGGTCTTGGCCCTGCTCCCCTGCCAGATAATTACGTCTTGTTGGTAGAGCTGACCTTCCTCTCCTAGTGAGTTTTTTTGCTGCAGTCTTGCCAACTAGAGCTGATGTTGCGCCTTTTCAGTTCTTCATACCTCGCTGCATTGTGCCTGAGTTCCTGAGTTCGCCCTGAGTTACCTCGTTGCCTGAGTTCGCCCTAAAGTTGCCTCGTTGCCTCGTTGCCTGAGTTCGCCCTGAGTTGACTTGTTGCCTGAGTCGCCTCGTTGCCTGAGTTCGCCCTGAGTCGCCTCGTTGCCTGAGTTCGCCCTGAGTCGCCTCGTTGCCTGAGTTCGCCCTGAGTCGCCTCGTTGCCTGAGTTCGCCCTGAGTCGCCTCGTTGCCTGAGTCGTCTCGTTGCCTGAGTCTCCTCGTTGCCTGAGTCGTCTCGTTGCCTCGTTGCCTGAGTTCGCCCTGAGTCGCCTCGTTGCCTGAGTCGCCTCGTTGCCTGAGTCTCCTCGTTGCCTGAGTCTCCTCGTTGCCTGAGTCGCCTCGTTGCCTCGTTGCCTCGTTGCCTGAGTCGCCTCGTTGCCTCGTTGCCTGAGTCGCCTCGTTGCCTGAGTTGCCTCGTTGCCTGAGTTCGCCCTGAGTTGCCTCGTTGCCTGAGTTCGCCCTGAGTTGCCTCGTGCCTGAGCGTCTTATGGCGCTAGAGTTCCCCTGCGTGCCTTGCCAGCCACTTGTTGCTTTTACTTGTGGAGCCCTTTTGTTAAAATAAACATTTTTGAAGCATCTAACCTGCCCGCCTCTGCTTTAGGGTCAAGCTGTCAATAGGCCCGTAAAATACCTGTGTGGGTGTTCAGGGGCTTTAATATCGTCTTTATCATCGAACTTCATGACCTTTTTCTCAGAACTATTGAAGAAATCCATTTCCACAACAAAGGTTATTCTCTCAAACTTGACAGAAATCTTCATATATAAACTTTATATCAGCACAACAAACGTGTACGTCAGCATCCGTCAACCTGAGCATTAAACCACCAAGAGTCTTCAAACACAGGCTTCTATGGTTCAAACAGCGTCATTTAATAACTCTTAAATAGTCTAAAAGTGACGAGGGTTCACAAGTTTATATTATATTTTTCAAAGTTTGGACTAAAAGAGCATCTCCTGCACCGTAACACGATGTTGTGTAACTCCATATGGGAGGCGTTTATCAAACACAGTGAGTATTAGGTGACTTTTAAACTGCAGAACTAGTATTTTAGTCATTAAATGTACCAACCTTGACAGTGTGAATAGTTTCTGGGCTGCTGTGCACAGGTGTCCGTCACTAGAGTGTGTATTATTTATGTACCGAGTGCACAGGACATGTCAGGATTTGCATGTTACAAAGCGTAACGATCGCTTCTTTAGATTCCTCGTGCCGTAGGGAAATGTTCTGTCCATGTGCACGGGAAAGATGCAGAGGGTGAAACCGCTCTGCGTCGTTGTCGTTAAGATCCAACACACGAGACGAGACGTGCAACTGAACTGAAGTCAGTGATTTCACCGACACCTGGACTTTCTTCAGCCGTATTTATCACGTATCATCAACTGAGGAGAGAAACAGGCTTTAATGTGAGGTCGTTATGGGGTCGTTCTGATGACACCGTTCCGATGACACTGTTCTTAGGGCGCCCTCCCACTGTGCCTCCGTCCCGTGCCCCGTGCTTTAGGGTCCTTGTCCCCCCCTCCAGGCCCGTTTGTACTCACACTACCTGGGCCTCGGAGAATGCTTCTTGCTGCCTATACGTCATCACGCCGTAACACGTCACACGCATTGATGACGTCATGGCGATGCGTGGCTTTGTTTCCAGATCTTTCCGTAGACCTCTGAGTTTTTGTGCGTCTTGTCGACTGTTTTTGAATCTTTTCATCGACCAAATCTGCAGTAAACACTCCACCTCCGCATCACACCAACGTGAACCTTTCACCGCCATTGTTTGAAATGTCCGCGCATGGTCCCTCCTTCTTTTTTCTACGTCCCAACAGGCGCACAGGAAATGACCTCAGAACCGCCGTAGGCCTCGAGCTCGTACACGTGCGCACGCTCGTGCTCGTACATGTGCAAACGTGCTTTACTAAAGCCCACCTCTCCCAAACGGGCCGTGGACGGCAAGCGTGCCGCTCTTAGACGCGGTACGGTTGCACTCACACTGGTCAAAGGAACCAGACTTTAGCCGTGAAACGTGCTGGGGCACGGGACGGAGGCACAGTGTAGTTCGACCCTAGAGCGTTCGAGTCCATCTCCTTATTAGATTTTGCAGATTCAGAAACAGATGGTTAGTTGCAAATATATATATATATATTTGGACAATAACTAATGACTTTACAGTGTAACAGCCGGACGTGGCTAACAGTGATTAGCTCGGGGCAGCACGGTGAAGGCATTCAAAGGTCTTTTTTAACCACTAATGCTGCTGAAAGTAACAGCAAACCTCTGCAGCAGCATGAGAAGAGTCCCTACACACACAACAAAGCACCAACAACTTACACTGCAGAGGTTTGGTGTTTGGTGATGATGTAATAGTCAAAAACAGACACACGTACTGGGTTATATACATTTTTTAATAGTTCTTGAATTGAGTTCACACATCATCACAATATCAATATCAGTATTAACACATCATATCATAGGCTACTGTGGTGTTGATCTAATCTAATTCAGTTTACTGTGATCTAAAGTGAGAATATGTAACTTTTAACCCTTCCCCCAGTCACACGTGTGTTTGCAGTTCCCCGTCCCTCCACCAGATGTCCTCAGACCGTTCTAGTCCCAGACTCTCTCAATCAACTGTTTCCACTTCCTATCAGCCGGACCTTTTCTTTTGTCATTGTTGTTTTTCAGTACTAGAGAATAAAAAACCTTTACTTTACCAGCTTGGCTGAGGTTCAAGAGTTGGTGCATTGATATAAATAAAGTGTGAAACAGGACTTACACGAGCACAAGTCGAAAGAAAGCAGCAGAGATTTTCTGTACCAGTGGTTCTCAAACTTCTTTCCACTAATGTAAGACAAGACAATGCAAAAACAGTTTCGTTAGAGGGAAAAAAGACTTTTTAAAGCCTTTAAAATACAAAAAAACACTTGCTACTGCTGCGTTTCAACCATGAATCGTGATCGCATTTGTGTACGGCAGTTAAAAAAGGAATGCTAAATATGAAATGGGGAATTAGGATCCATGCATGAGTCATATTATTTAATGATTATATATTTTTTTAAGTCTCATGTACCCCCTGCAGTACTCCAAAGTACCCCCATTTGAGAAAGACTGGTCTATACTACCAAATAAATGCACTGTATAAGCCGGTGAATGTTCTCATGGCTTGGTTATTTGCCTAGGAAGAAGTTTCACCTCTCATCCAAGAGGCTTCATTGGACCAGTCCCAGCCTGGTCCTGGTCCTGGTCCTGGTCCAGTCCCAGCCTGGTCAGATGCGCACATGAACTGATGAAGCCTCTTGGATGAGAGGTGAAACGTCTTCCTAGACCAGGGGGAAGGCAATTCTGGTCCTGGAGAGCCACTGTCCTGCATGTTTCAGGTTTCTCCCTACTCTAACACACCTGAGTCTGACAATAATCAAACTGTGACGAGTTTCAGCTGCTTGATAACGAGCAGAGCATTAGAATCAGGTGTGTTGGAGCAGAGAAAACTAAAACATGCAGGACAGTGGCTCTCCAGGACCCGACTTGCGTACCCCTTACCTAGACAAAGAACCAAGTCCAGTTGCTTTGGACTGAAAGTGCTTTGGGGATAAAGACGACCTGGACACATGAGAACATTCATGGCTTATTGACATCTGCTTACGTCTGACAACTGGCACATAAATACATTCATTCATCCAGGTTTTATATTCCCAGAACTCCTCTGATCAGCAAATCATTCATCACCAGCTCACTGCAAACCTCAAATCAAAGTTTTATTTGCACAGTAGACGATCTTTCAAAGGGAACACCTGTTACTTTGGAGTTCAAAGTGATTTTTAATCAAATATTACGTGAAACTAAAACATGCGTCATATCCTACGTCTATGGCCCAGCGCCTTTCTCTGCAGGTGGCTAATCTTGACCCGCGCGGTCCGTATGCTAACCATGGATAAATCCCCCCAAAAATAGCTACGTGGACATTAATTTGCTTTGTCCAAATGATGATTTCCCACCTGTTGGCTTGATACTTGGTAAGAAATTAGCAAACAACATTTTTTTATAACAGGGAATATTAGGAATAAAATGTCAACAGTTTTCTTTTTTTTCGTTCTATAATTTTATAAATGCTTCAAATTATATTTTTTAATATATATATCATATAATTATACATAAACCTTTATAAGCTGTGACATCAAATAGGTTCTGTGGCTCCAGACAAAAAATGTTATGGTGGAAAAGTGGGCAAAATGGCTCTTTTGATAGTAAAAGGTTACAGACAAAGAACCAAGTCCAGTTGCTTTGGACTGAAATGGCTTTGGGGAGAACGACGACCTGGACACATGAGAACATTCACAGGCTTATTGACATCTGCTTAAGTCTGACAACTGGCACATAAATACATATTCATCCAGGTTTTACATTCCCAGAACTCCTCTGATCAGCAAATCATTCACCACCAGCTCACTACAAACCTCAAATCAAAGGGGTTTGCAAATGATTTATCCGAGCTGACATTTGTGTGCATTTCCCTAATACACCAATGCAAATGTAGGGTTCAAATCCCCTTTATGTAACCAATGACTGTATTCAAATCAATGCAAATAAGCACACAGGTGGTATTTATATAGAAAGCGTTGGTTAAGCTGTGTTTTAGTTCAGTTGAGCAGAGCAACAGGCCCTCATTAGAGGTTGTTATTGGACGAATGCTTAGCAAACATTTGGGACATTTCACCTCATGCATGCATTTCATTATTACGCTGACACTGTTGCAGATTGTTGGCAGTGTTGGACGTTCTTGGAAGGTTCAAGTCCATCTTATTAGAACTTGCAGAGTCAGAATCCAATGGTTCATTGCATAACGTGTATATACATATTTACAGGGTGCCCCAAAACATGTATACACAAAGTGAAATTCCTACTGCAGAGGTTTGGTGTTATTTTGAGCTAATCAGTGTTAGCCACGTTAGCGACTCTCTGGGATATCTCAGTTAATAGTTCGTACACAAAAAAAACTGTCTCGACGGCCTATTTGATGTCGCGAGTGTGGGTATAACTTAAAGGCGAAGTTTACGCCATGAGACCTGCAACAGTCACTGAACCGAGAGCAGCCATTGAACGCGAACGCACGCAAATACCAAGGGAATTTTCTGGGTGATGTGTGTTATTCAAGTGCTTCGATGTGTCGGCCAAGTGTGAACCAGGACGGACGTCAGTTTGACAACAGGCGCTGACAAAACAATAAAAGGATGCTTGTCAATTCTGTTACATTTTGGACATTAAATGAATTTTGATAAACACCTATTTAACAGTTATTTAAAGTGTGTATACATTTTTTAGGGGGCACCCTGTAATTGATGTTAGCAGCTTGAGATGCGAGAATGGAGTAAAGAGACAGATATCTGCACATAAATGCACATAAATAGTAACTAAGGGCGCACTCACACTGTCCTTCCGCACCGCGCCCCGTGCTTTAGGGTACTTGTCCCCCCCTCCCTCTCCCCCCGCGCCTCAGGCCCGTTTGTACTCACACTACCTGGGCCTCGGAGAATGCTTCTTGCTGCCTATACGTCATCACGCCGTAACACGTCACACGCATTGATGACGTCATGGCGATGCGTGGCTTTGTTTCCAGATCTTTCCGTAGACCTCGGAGTTTTTGTGCGTCTTGTCGACTGTTTTTGAATCTTTTCATCGACCAAATCTGCAGTAAACACTCCACCTCCGCATCACACCAACGTGAACCTTTCACCGCCATTGTTTGAAATGTCCGCGCATGGTCCCTCCTTCTTTTTTCTACGTCCCAACAGGCGCACAGGAAATGACCTCAGAACCGCCGTAGGCCTCGTGCTCGTACACATGCACACACTCGTGCTCGTACACCTCTCCCAAACGGGCCATGGACGGCAAGCTGGCCGCAGTTATGCGTGGAGCGGTTGCACTCACACTGCTCAAACGCACTAGGCTTTAGCTGAAAAAACGGTTTTGGCCCGGTGCGGAAGGACAGTGTGAGTGCGCCCTAAAAGCTGATGAAAAGCTCAATTTCTGTCAGACTCTAGCGGATGGTTTTCATGATTGCATGACGGACGATGTCTTCTGCACTCTTCTTGACTGTTTATCTGATTGCAACTAAGCCATGCTAGCTAAACACTACTTTTCCTGTTACCTCCAGATTCTGCCTTCACAAGCAGAATCTGTTCGTAGAGCTTATCCTTGTCCTGACCCAGTGTTGCTCCTACAACACGGTAGTTTTCCTGCTCGGTGTAGAAACAGCAGGTGTAACACCAGACTGCTGAGCAGACAGAGCCAGTGACTGGATTCAATCACCATACACCGATGGTTGTTGTTTAACTGCGGTAAGGAGAATAACGCAGTGCCAACCAGGCTCACCGCAAACCTCAACCACAGGGTTCCCATTATGGCTGTGATGGTGTAGAACGCCCTCTGCTTCAGTTGGTCAACCCTTGCTCTGTCCCTGTCCCCCGGCCCTGGACGCTTTAAAACTATGAGCACAGAAAGGCTGCAGAACGAGGAGACAACTACAGAGATCGTCTGTTGCCCAAAGTACACGTTGACAATAACATCAAAGTCGTTTCCAGCAAGAAAACTCAACTCCACGCAGCTCAGCAGCCAAACCGACCAAATGCTGATGTTTCTGATTGTGACGCCGACGCCCTGTCTCAGGTGCATGAAGGTGATGGGGTGAACGACAGCCAGGTAGCGCTCCACACAGGTGAGGACGTGAAAGGACATCTGTCCACACGCGGTGATTAAGATGACATGGGCGGCATACATCATCACCCTCTGGTGCTTCAGGTAGACACCGACACAGTAGGATATGGTTGAGAACACATAGATTATCTCCATGACAACCATTTGGTAGGTGAGGAAGTCCGAGTGGCTTGTTGAAGGCCGCCGCCGCCGCTGCCGGTGTCCAAGGTAGAGGACGGTGATGCAGAGAGGGAGGAGGAGCAGGACGCTGGTGACGGTGAAGGCGCCGAAGATGATGTTGGCATCTCTGGAGCCGATGCAAGAGAAAGGGAACGACCGAGGAAGATGAAGGGAGACATCAGAGGAGGAAGAGGAGTTGGCTGAAATGTTGGAGGCCTGAAGAAAAGAGAGAGATTGGAGACGAGGAGGTGTAGATTAAGAAGAGAAAATACCAGAATGAAATGGAAGAAACAACAAAACCTGAAATCACTCAGAGGGCAGACACTTAGGGCGCACTCACACTGTCCTTCCACACAGCGCCAAAACAGGTTTTTCGGGTCAAGCCTAGTGCGTTTGACCAGTGTGAGTGCAACCACTCCGCGCAAAGCTGCGGCACGCTGGCCGTCCACGGCCCGTCTGAGAGAGGTGGGCTTTAGTAAAGCACGTTTGCACATGTACGAGCACGAGCGTGCCCACGTGTACGAGCACGAGGCCTACGGCGGCTCTGAGGTCATTTCCTGTGCGCCTGTTGGGACGTAGAAAAAAGAAGGAGGGACCATGCGCGGACATTTAAAACAATGGCGGCGAAAGGTTCACGTTGGTGTGATGCGGAGGTGGAGTGTTTACTGCAGATTTGGTCGATGAAAAGATTAAAAAACAGTCGACAAGACGCACAAAAACTCTGAGGTCTACGGAAAGATCTGGAAACAAAGCCACGCATCGCCATGACGTCATCAATGCGTGTGACGTGTTACGGCGTGATGACGTATAGGCAGCAAGAAGCATTCTTCGAGGCCCAGGTAGTGTGAGTACAAACGGGCCTGGAGGGGGGGACAAGGACCCTAAAGCACGGGGCACGGGACGGAGGCACAGTGTGAGTGCACCCTTATATTTAGTTTAGTTTTAATTATGGAAATGGATTTTTTTACACTTTGCCACCGTACTCTACGGGGGAATTGTTGGGTCTCTGTAAATCATAAATAAGTCACAGAGTGTGGTCTTTACCTACTCCGTAAAGTGTCCTGAGATAACTGTTGTTATGATTTGACACTTTAAATAAAATTGAATAAATTGAATTTGACGATTTGTGGACGAAACATTGAACCAATAACTGGCCAGCCCAGACTTATTTGGTGAAGTTTAGACAACAAAAGGTGACGGTTAAGTTACAATTACAATAAAGGTTGTGACTTTGCTTCGTGCTCCGGGAACAAGAACATTGATTTGGGACCATCCACCACCCCCAGCCCTCCCCCTCCAGATATCAGCGCTCTTCTACTGTCGCCTGATTTCCTTTGCTCTGGACGTCAAACTTGTAAATGACAAATACAAATGTGCATTTCTTTTGTTACGTATCAACAGAGAACGAGTTGCAATCATTCTCTCACAGACAGTCATGTGTAACTTCACACAGTTCGACCTGATGATGCAGTCTTTCATTCATTCATTCATTTTCAACCGCTTATCCCGGGGTCGGGGTCGCGGGGGGCTGGAGCCGATCCCAGCTGACATCGGGCGTGAGACGGGGTCCACCCTGGACAGGACGCCAGTCTATCACAGGACACATAGAGACGAACAGAGACAGACAACCATTCACACCTACGGGTGATTTAGAGTCATCAATGAACCGAACCATTGTTATCAAAACGTTAGCCACAGTTTACTTGAGAAAACAATACTTGCGTGGATCCATTGACACTTAATCCCGACGGCTCTGACATTCACTGACATCAAGATTTACTTTTTAGAGATGAATCAAGGACTTTTGCAGGTAATCCATTGTGTGTGTTGCCGATGCACTTACTGTTTCGCAGAAGTTAAAGACGATTATAGAGAAGTGAAGAAACACGACAATAACAAAGGACACCCACCATGACAGCGGGGTGGGTTCCTGAACTTCGTCCTGCAGAGACAACTCAAATCTGACATCTGATCCGAACATACAAATGTTTTAACACGTGTGGGTGTGAAACAGGTGTGAAGAAGGACTGGGACTTGGGGGTGGGGGTTTGCATTTTTGCATGTTGCTTAACCACTCCGGACTTTGTGATACTTTTTTCTACGGTTCATTTCTGTAGGTAAATTTTCCCCCTGACGTTCTCCTTTTTCCAGACACACCAAGTATTGACATCTGCTTACGTCTGACAACTGAAACATCAACACTCACACCTCACAATAAAACTCAAATCAAAGATATTTCGCAAATTATTTAAGCCGGTGGATGTTCCCATGTGTCCAGGTCGTCGTTCTCCTCGAAGCAATTTCAGGGCGCACTCACACTGTCCTTCCGCACCGCGACCCGGGCTTTAGGGTACTTGTCCCCCCCTCCCTCTCCCCCTGCGCCCCAGACCCGTTTGTACTCACACTGCCTGGGCCTCGGAGAATGCTTCTTGCTGTCCATACGTCATCACGCCGTAACACGTCACACGCATTGCTCACATGTGTGTGGCTTTGTTTACAAATCTTTCCGTAGACCTCGGAGTTTTTGTGCGTCTTGTCGACTGTTTTTGAATCTTTTCATCGACCAAATCTGCAGTAAACACTCCACCTCCGCATCACACCAACGTGAACCTTTCACCGCCATTGTTGTTGTTGTTAAATGTCCGCGCATGGTCCGTCCTTCTATTTTCTATGTCCGAACAGGCGGACATAACGCTACTGCCGTAGGCCTCGTGCTCGTACACGTGCGCACGCTCGTGCTCGTACATGTGCAAACCGCTCCACTAAAGCCCACCTCTTTCAAGCGGGCCGTGGGCGGCGCTGTCGGCTGTTGTGCGCGGAACGGGTGCACTCACACTGCTTAAACGTACTAGGCTTTAGCTGAAAAAAACGGTTTTGGCCCGGTACAGAACGACAGTGTGAGTGCGCCCTCAGTCCAAAGCAACTGGACTTGGTTATTTGTCAGGAAGACGTTTCACCTCTCATCCAAGAGGCTTCATCAGTTCATTTACACATCTGACCAGGACCAGGACCAGGACCAGGCTGGGACTGGACCAGGACCAGGACCAGGACCAGGACCAGACTGTGACTGGACCAACTAACTAGTGTGGAGAGCCAGGTATTTAACCTCTCACAGGGCCGATGATGTCACCATACATAGATGGCTTCTGTAAAAGTAGATAAACCATCGCTAAACACAGGAGGAGGTCTGAGACTCCACTTATCTCCAGTCTACAGTGCTGCCCTTTCATCCCTTCATTCAACAATCTAACCTCAAAGAACGACTGTTCACAAACGTCCTCCTGTGACTCCAACGACTGTCGTTAAGACTCAATAGAGCACTAACCAAGTCCAGACCTACTTCCCACCAACGACTGGACCAGGACCAGGACCAGGATCAGGACCAGGCTTGGACTGGACCAGCACTAACGAAGTCCAAACCAACTTCCCAACAACAACTGGACCAGGACCAGAACCAGGACCAGGACCAAGACCAGGACAAGGCAGGGACTGGACCAGCACTAACGAAGTCCAAACCTACTTCCCAACGACTGTCACTCTAACGATGGTCGTTGGCACTTGGAGCACAAAGGGTTCCAGTGACATCATCGGCCTTGTGAGAGGTTAAATACCTGGATCTCCACACCAGTTAGTTGGACCAGTCCCAGCCTGGTCCTGGTCCTGGTCCTGGTCCTGGTCAGATGCGTACATGAACTGATGAAGCCTCTTGGATGAGAGGTGAAACGTCTTCCTGGACAAAGAACCAAGTCCAGTTGCTTTGGACTGAAATTTCTTCGCGGATGCAAATGAGTTATTATCTGAGCCGACGTGTCCAAATTCATAATACACCAATGTAAACATATTTACTTGCTTTGGTCTATTTCGATTAATGAATTTGAATTCATTCAAATCCCTATAATGTAACCAATGCCTGTATTCAAATCAAATAAAGTGATTTAGCCCGGAGCACCTGCTCATATCTTCACATATTAGCCTAAAAAGCCTGCAGATTAAAGTTGAATGCAAATACGCACTTTACCAGCAGAGTTAATAAGTCATGACATCATTTGTAGAGCCAGGTCCACCCGTGGTTTGGCTAACTTAAACTTACACCGTGGGCCATCTCACCTTGATAGTGACCACCCCAAACTCGGCCCTGTTTAATTTCAGGGGCCAAAAAACACATTTTTTGGGGAAAAGCTTCTGGCGAAATTATGTAATAGTAAATATTTCGGTACTGCAACGGCATAAATGATCATATAACCCTGACGTTTTGCATGGTGTAACCTGACACATAGGGGAAGCTAGCAGCTAGCTTGCCTTTTTACTGTCCAATATCACCCTCAATGTATCCCAAAAGACAAAAAAATGTCCGTCTGCCTGACAAATTGTCATAAAATGTAAAATCATTCATCTTCTGCCGCTTATCCCGGGGTCGGGGTCGCGGGGGGTGCTGGAGCCGATCCCAGCTGACATTGGGTGTGAGGCGGGGTCCACCCTGGACAGGACGCCAGTCTATCACAGGACACATAGAGACGAACAGAGACAGACAACCCTTCACACCTACGGGTGATTTAGAGTCATCAATGAACCCAACACCTGCACGTCTTTGGACTGTGGGAGGAAACCGGAGAACCCGGAGAAAACCCACGCAGACACGGGGACAACATGCAAACTCCACACAGAAGGGCACCAGCTGGGATTCAAACCTGGAACCCTCTCGCTGTGAGGCGACAGTGCTAAGTCCAAAATGACCTTTCTATCTAGAGGATAACAGCTGCTATGACCAAACGTTTGCCACTGTGACTCAAATCGGTGAAAACTGAACCTTCAAGCATTACAATCCCATGTGGGATCAGGCTTTTTTTTAAATTTGCATATGAGAAATATCTTAAACAAGAGTTGAGACTTGACTTATTTGCAGCTGGGGCCCTTCTGCGTGGAGTTTGCATGTTCTCCCCGTGTCTGTGTGTGTTTTCTCCGGGTTCTCCGGTTTCCTCCCACAGTCCAAAGACGTGCAGGTGTTCGGTTCATTGATGACTCTAAATCACCCGTAGGTGTGAATGGTTGTCTGTCTCTGTTTGTCTCTATGTGTCCTGTGATAGACTGGCGTCCTGTCCAGGGTGGACCCCGCCTCACGCCCGATGTCAGCTGGGATCGGCTCCAGCCCCCACGACCCCCGACAGGGGGAAGAGGTTGAAGATGATGGATGGATATGACGTGTTTTGTAATATAAGCCCACAGAATTTAAGGCAAACGTTGAGGGTAAGCTACATTAGAAACTGTACAGAACATCAAAAATCAGGTGAGTCCAGAGATGTTTGCTCAACATTTGTAGGAGGAGTAATGGAAAAATTACTACGTGAGCGTCTGGCTGCAGCCACCACTCTGTCACCACCTGTGCATGCACAATTTGATTTCTGTTACAGCCTTAACGTTGTTTCAGTACTTTATTAGAGGTTTGCACCCCGGAACCTTTGTGTCCGGTTTTTGCACCCTGTGGGACTGTTATTGTGGTTGCTCCCCACTTGCACACATGGATTGCTGGCTACGCCAAAGTTCTGTAAAGTCCACAGAACTACATTGAAAGTGTGCGTGCATTATTACCCTCGGGTTACCACAATTTCTTTCCTTTGTGTGTGCATTTCCTGCCTCAGAGTGGCGTGCAGCGAGATGCCTCTTAAAAAATGGCGTCTTAATAGACACAGAAAGAGCAAGAAAGTCCGTGACTTGAGGCCAAAACGTATAAATGATCCTCACTGGTACTGAACATGCAGCACTGAAAAAAGCCACCAGATGTCAGCATTTACCTCTAGATTCATCTTAAGCATACAATGTCCATCCATTTTAATATATATATAGTTTTAAATTATAAAGAGGAAGTCAAAGAGTTGTGTTTGTCTTTGTTTGTGTTGAACTGCATTGTGGGAAATGTAGGATCCAGTCTTTCTGAAGCTTGAGTCACTCAGAGTCTAAAACACCAGGACGTCTCAGCCACGGTTGCACCAACTATTCTCTTTTAATGTAGATATCTGAGAACTTCTTCCACCGCTGCACACACACACACACACACACATCTACAGGGGGAGCTTCCTGTTATCCTGAGCAGGAGCAGAAGGGGAGGAGCGAGGAAGGACGAGGAGGAGGAGGAGGAGGAGTGGAAAGTGGGAGGAGAGGAGAGAGGGAATGTCGGAGTTGAGGCATTGTGTTTGGTTATCACACGACCAGAGAGAGAGAGAGAGAGAGAGAGAGAGAGAGAGAGAGAGGGAGGGAAGAGGGACTCTGCTGGGAAGTAGAAACCCTCTCAGACGGAGGTGTCACTCAGCCGTGGACGCAGGAGCAGCTCCTTCACATGTGGGTAGAAGTGTATTGACCACAGCAGAGGACTTATAGATTGACTGAACTAACTGGTGGGAACTCTGTGGCTCGGCCGGAGGACCAGGAGAGGCCTGATTGACTGATCTGACGCCTGATTGGTCGGGTCTGATTGACAGCTCGGGGATCCTAATTGACTGACTGGAAGTGTGTGAGCCTTGACACCTGATTGGAGGTGTTCCTCTGTCGGCGCCAGGATGAGCGGAGCAGGGGAGGTGGTGTGCGAAGGCTGGCTGAGAAAGTCACCACCAGAGAAGAAGCTGCGCCGTTATGTGAGTCCTTCACTTCACACACACACACACACACACACACACACACATACACACACACACACACACACACACACACACACCTTCCTCAGAATAAGGTTTTAACTGAGTGTTTGTGCACACACACCCTTGTTATTAGTTCATAAGCCTGAAGATTAGCTCTGCCTTTCATTACTATTTGGCGACTATGGCTCAGTGGCTCAGAGGTAGAGTGGATCGTCCTCCATTCGAGAGATTGGCGGTTCGATCCCCAGCTCCCCCAGTCCACATGTAAACGTGTCCTTGGGCAAGACACTGAACCCTGAATTGCTCCCCGTGTTGCACATGGGTGTGTGAATGTGGTGTGAATGGTCAGATTAGATCGTCTGTAGATGTCCAACGCCATCAGTGTGAATGTGTGTGTGAATGTGACAAGTAGTGTGAATGCGCCTTGAGTCGTCAGAAGACTAGAAAAGCGCTTTATAAGTACAAGTAACCTGCAGCAGCTGTCTTCTGCGTCCACTGGACTGGAAGTAGTCTCAACTTTCCTTCCCGACTCCTCAAACACGGCAGCTTGGTCCTCGGCGCCGGGCTTTCAACTCCTGGACTGCAGAGCACTGAGATGAGGTAGTGAGTCTGTGTAGGGAGCAGGGCCGGTCGTGTCTCGATGAAAACCCAAGATTCGCAAAAGTCTGGCATTGCCCTTGAACCGTCTTGACACGTCCAGGAGGTCGCGGGGTAAGGACGGGTTGAGGAAACGCAAGACTTTCACCCAGGAGAGCGCTGTTCATGTCCCACGTGAAACCAAAAATGAATGTTGACTTAGTTTAGTTTAGTTTAAGTAACGTGGAGATGAAAACCCAAACAAAGACTTTGACTCTCGCTCTTCTTAGAAACCCAAGATTCGCAAAAGTCCGGCAAGATCACCGACGCACCGGGCGTTCAACTCCACGACCGCAGCGCCCTGAGATGAGTCTGCATAGGGGGTCGTGTCTCGATTGGAAACCCAAGATTCGCAAAAGTCTGGCACTGCCCTCGAACCGTCTCGACACGTCCAGGAGGTCGTGGGGTAAGGACGGGTTAAAGAAACGCAAGACTTTCACCCAGCAGAGCGCTGTTCATGTCCCGCGTGAAACCAAAAATTAACGTTGACTTAGTTTAAGAGACGTAGAGATGAAAACCCGAACAAAGACTTTAACTCTCGCTCTTCTTGGAAACCCTAGATTCGCAAGAGTCTGGCAAGATCACCGACGCATCGGGGCGCTCAACTCCACGACCGCAGTGCACTGAGATGAGTCTGCGTAGGGGGGCGTGTCTCGATTGGAAACCCAAGATTCGCAAAAGTCTGGCACTGCCCTTGAACCGTCTTGACACGTCCAGGAGGTCGCGGGGTATGGATGGGTCAAAGAAACACAACTTTCACCCAGCAGAGCGCTGTTCATGTCCCGCGTGAAACCAAAAAATGAACGTTGACTTAGTTTAAGAGACGTAAAGATGAAAACCCGAACAAAGACTTTGACTCTCGCTCTTCCCGATGACTTAGCTAAACCATTCAAGATCGATTCTTAACCTCGACCGTCCAACTTCATACGTCTAAACCCAAAATGCTAGCTAGCATGTAAGCTAGTAGTAGCAAAAACAGATATATTGATTGATCAATACACTAATTCATAATGTTTTCTACATCAATCGCTGCGCTCACTCTGATCTTTGTCGGGTTTTTTTGTGTAACTTCAACACAAACAACCTTTATTTCGGTTATTTCGACACCGTTCGGGGGATATTGAATCATTTAAGAGTTGTTTTACACCAAAGGGTCTTTTATTTTGTGAGCCGTCGCCACGGGGAACAGCTGTTTCTAACTGGCTCAACTACAAATATGTTAAGGTGCTTTGCGGCTTTCAAATCCCAAATCTGACGGCCGGGCCGCGTGAGGGGTTCTCCCGTGTACGTGGTTCGAGTGAGTGACGTAAACCACGACATGTTTCAGCACTGGAATGTATAAAAACGACTAGATCCACTTTTTAAAGACACATTTTTAACCAAACACCTTTTAGATCTCGGTGGTTTTTAACTCTCTGTTTGAACCAGATGAAGGACTTTAATGATCTGGACGTGATCAGAGAAGGAAGCCGGAGCTGCATTATCAGGGTTTTTACGGTTGGAGCAGGTCTATTTGTTGTAGAAAAGATAGACGGATAGATTGTCTTATTTTGAAAGGATAGAGCGTCTTATTTTGAAAGGAAATAGTGCAGAAAAAGTCAAATCTTCAACTATTCAAAGACCGTTTGTCCCAACGGCTGCACGGCTCGCTTTCCAGTAAAGAAGCAGCTTAGGCGGTTATTCACACACACACACACACACACACTCACACACACACACACACACACACACACACACACACACACACACACACATACACACACACACACACTGCATATCTGGCATGCCTTGCCAGTGAGTTGAGCTAATCTCATCTCTCCGCTACATATTTTCCCTTCATCTTTCCTTCTTTCTCTCCGTCCCTTTCTCTTTCATTCATTTACTTTCCCTTCCTGTGTGTGTGTGTGTGTGTGTGTGTGTGTGTGTGTGTTTTTTACGGTTGGAGCAGGTCTATTTGTTGTAGAAAAGATAGACGGATAGATTGTCTTATTTTGAAAGGATAGAGCGTCTTATTTTGAAAGGAAATAGTGCAGAAAAAGTCAAATCTTCAACTATTCAAAGACCGTTTGTCCCAACGGCTGCACGGCTCGCTTTCCAGTAAAGAAGCAGCTTAGGCGGTTATTCACACACACACACACACACTCACACACACACACACACACACACACACACACACACACACACACACACACACACACACACACTGCATATCTGGCATGCCTTGCCAGTGAGTTGAGCTAATCTCATCTCTCCGCTACATATTTTCCCTTCATCTTTCCTTCTTTCTCTCC
>NC_139847.1:2512800-2520300 GCF_963691815.1 Echiichthys vipera | reverse complement strand
GAGTCCTGACCCCAAGTGAAGGAGTTCAAGTACCTCGGGATCATGTTCACGAGTGAGGGGACGATGGAGCGTGAGTTTGGCCGGAGAATCGGAGCAGCGGGGGCGGAGCTGCAGTCGCTCTACCGCACCGTTGTGACCAAAAGAGAGCTGAGGAAGGCAAAGCTCTGGATCTACCGCTCAGTCCTGGTTCCTACCCTCACCTGTGGTCATGAAAGCTGGGTCAGGACCCAAAGAACCAGGTCCAGGGTACAAGCATCTGAAATGTGTTTCCTCAGGAGGGGGGCTGGAGTCTCCCTTAGAGAGAGGGGGAGAAGTTCAGCATCCGTGAGGAACTCGGAGTAGAGCCGCTGCTCCTTTGCGTTGAAAGGAGCCAGTTGAGGTGGTTCAGGATCATCTGGTAAGGATGAACCCTGGGCGCCTCCCTAGGGAGGTGTTCCAGGCACGTCCAGCTGGGAGGAGGCCTCGGGGAAGACCCAGGACCAGGTGGAGAGATTAGATCTCCACACTGGCCTGGGAACGCCTCAGGATCCCCCAGTTAGAGCTGGTTAATGTGGCCCGGGAAAGGGAAGTTTGGGGTCCCCTGCTAAAGCTGCTGCCCCCGAGACCCGACCCCGGATAAGAGGCTGAAGATGAGATGAAACTAAAATAAAATCATGCCATTCAAACCCTTTTTATGCAGCAGTAATGACAGATACTTCAATACCCACAATTCCCTGCAGGGAAGAGTGTCTCATAACTTTATTCCCTTCCTCATTGGTTGACTTCTGTCCTTCTACAGTCCCGGGGAGACCCCCTGTCTCTGGCTCGACCCCGACCGGTGGCACCGCCGCCATCGCCACAGTTACAGGGACAGTTCCACCCCCGTATGAGCCGGTGAACGTGCGAAACCTGGAGCACGACAGCCACACGGAAGAAGACTACCTGTGGTTATCGCACTGCCAGAGTCACATCAGGTAAACACACACACACACACACACACACACACAAATACAGGAAACAAGACTTCATGTTGTTCCTGTTTCTGATCTTTGATCCTTTTTAAACTCTTTTGTTTTTGTGTCTCTCTGTCTCCAGACCTCCGTCGGGTTCCTCCACTTCTCTTGAAACCGACTACAACGACAACCTCTACCCTCCTCCCTCCGCCACCAGCTCCTCCTCTTCCTCTTCCTCCTCTCCTTCCCTCCTTCCCAACGGCCTCCCACTTCCATCCTCCTCTTCCTCCTCCTCTTCTTCCTCCGGCTTCAGGACAGCCCCTTGGACATGTGCCTCCGCGACAGGCCCGTACAGCCAGTCTATGGACCCCAACGTGACCTCTGACCTCCAGAGACGAGCCGGTAAACCTCGCTGTCACCCCTCTCCTCATCCAAGGAAGCACTCCCTGGACTTCCACCTGCGACCCGTGGCAATACCTCTCAGCGATGATACGCACGCCGCTCCACTCCACTCATACAGCGGTTACCAGATCCCTCGTCCAGCGTCCACCACGCAACCACGACCCCTTCGCCGCCCATCCTCTACCCCAAGTGTGGACTCCCTAACCCAGGCAGAGCTCCACGCCTCCACCCCAACTCCCCCTCCACGTCCACCCAAGCCCCAGACCGTCGCAGCCCAGGGGGAGGGCTCAGCTGTGGGCTCTTTGCCCGCCACCCTCCCCCGCTCCACCTCAGAGCCAGAGAGGAGGGATGGAGGTGTGGAGGGAGGGGTGCCGAGGAGTAACACTTTCACTACGCCAGGACGCACACAGACAGGTAAGAAGAGCTTCGGTATGCAGAGAAACAAGGAAAATCTGAGTGAACCACTGGAGCCACTAGGGGGCAGAAGAACTCCTATTTGTATACCTGCACTAAGGGCACACTCACACTGCTCTCCCGCACCGCGACCCGGGCTTTAGGGTACTTGTCCCCCCTCCCTCTCCCCCCCGCGCCCCAGCCCCGTTTGTACTCACACTGCCAGGGCCTCGGCCAATACTTCTTGCTGTCCATACGCCATCACACCGCAACACGTCACACGCATTGATCACGTGTGTGTGGCTTTGTTTCCAGATCTTTCCGTAGACCTCAGAGTTTTTGTGCGTCTTGTCGACTGTTTTTGAATCTTTTCATCGACCAAATCTGCAGTAAACACTCCACCTCCGCATCACACCAACGTGAACCTTTCACCGCCATTGTTGTTGTTGTTAAATGTACGCACATGGTCCGTCCTTCTATTTTCTATGTCCGAACAGGCGCACATAACGCTACCGCCCGGGGCTCGTGCTCGTGCTCGTGCTCGTGCTCGTGCTCGTGCTCATGCTCGTACACGTGCGCACGCTCGTGCTCGTGCTCGTACACGTGCGCACGCTCGTGCTCTTACATGTGCAAACGGCTCCGCTAAAGCCCACCTCTTTCAAGGCCATGGACGGCCCGCTGTCGGCTGTTATGCGCGGAACGGGTGCACTCACACTGCTTAAAGGTACTAGGCTTTAGCTGAAAAACCGGTTTTGGCCCGGTACAGAACGACAGTGTGAGTGCGCCCTAAGTGTTGCCGGTAACACTACATAATACGGCCCACGACTCAGCGCGTTCTTACCACGCATATACTCAATATGTAGCTCCAGAGGCTGTGAAATCCATGTGCTGATCTCCAAAGTCTTAATTAACAATCCTCCGAGGAGATGAAGCAGCTTTATTGTGCAGAACTGGCAGCGTTGGTGGATTATGTCGTCACAGCTGAGACGAGCTGTGCCTGTTTGCACCATTATTCCTTTGGCATTCATTAATAAGACCTGAACTTTGCCCTGAACACCTCAAAGAGCTTTTTTTTCAGCCAATATTCTTGCATGATAGAGACCCAGCTGTTTAAGAAATGCTCAGGCCAACAGTCTTCAAATCGGGACGTGCTCAGACTCGCTGCTTTGTATCGTCCATTCAGATCTGGTCACGCTCTGTTTCTACTCTGCAACTAGCATTTTTGAAGCCGCAGTAATGGGATTTTTACACTAATAGTTGCTGATATGCTGCAGATGTGTGTCCTTTTCAATGTAGAGTTGTGTAATATTTAAAGGAATAGTTTGACATTTTAGGAAATAAGCTTCCCTGCAAGATAAGCGTCGTTATTGTACTTTAAAGCTGCACTGAGCTTCATGTGGTTTCTCTTTTTAGTGTATTTACTCTTGTGTTTCAGCTTGCGACTCCTTCTACATCCCTCGGTCTCTGTCCGACAGAGCGAGCATGTTTGAGTTCAGCGAGAGCTTCAACAGTTACTTTGTAAGTTTTGAACACTCAAGAATAAAACACCTGTGGATGTTTTGTCTCTTTATTGTAACTTTTTACCTCTGCATCATGATGAACGTCCCTCCCTCTCTCAGTTTAATAAAGGCATGGTACCTCTGGGTAGTGTTTGCTCTGAAGACGATGATGTGGACGAAAACTACGTCCCCATGAGCGCCGCCACCACCGAGCCTCCCGTTGCACGCAAGGTTAAGGTTGCAAGGTTAGTCAGAAGACACGCGGTGTGATGAAAATGTGTGCATGTAATGAATTGTTGACCTTTCTGACTGGAACTCCTCAGAAAACCCTAGAGAAACCTCAAAGACCCCATAACCTTCTCTTCAAAGACTCCTAACACCCAACAACGCCTCTTGAACCCCCTTCAAACCCTGAAATGCCCTAAAAAACCTTAAGCTTCCAACCAAGAACGCTTTGCAGCTGTTTATAGAAACCCTGAAACACCGTTGTGAACAATTAGAAACTTCTTAGAAGGACATTTAAGCCTCTGGAGTTCTTCGGGAACCCAAATGAAGACCCCGGCACAACCTGAAAGTCCATTAGCATCCACTTCCATTGGGATTTAAGGCTTGAAGACCAAGCTGACCAAGTTAGTAAATACAGGATTTTAACTTTCAGCATAGTCCTACACGCCTTCCCACCCAACAGTGCCAGCTGCTGGTTGCCGTCCATGTTTGTTTTGGTACAAGAACGTGCAACACTCCACTCCCATCACCAACCAGGCTGACGAAGGCTCATGATCAAGGGCCAGTATTTCTGGGGTTCCGGTGTAACCAGCAGATATCCAGGCCAAGACTTCCTCTTCCCTGTGCCGGCCATTGTTTGCAGTCTGATTATTAACTTGAGACGCGAGAACAGAGTTGAAGGTGAGAGACGACGTCTACGACCGGGTTTTCTCTCTTTATATTCAACGCAGATACATTTGAAACGATAAGTCGTCGTCGGCCAACGCCTTCCGCCCAGAACGCTTGAATCTGGTCCTGTTGCCTAGTTGGCGGACATCTTTTTGTGCAGTTTTTCTAGTTTTTATATGTTCCAGTTAGTCTTATGGTCGTTCCCAGGCTTCAAAGGATCATTTGAACCCCCTCAGACCCTCTAAAGCCGTGCAGAAGTCCAAAAACCACAGATCCTCTAAGAATCCCAAATCACGGACCATGGACTCCCTCTATACAACCCAAACTGTTCTGGACTTATTTTGAAAAACACTTCCCTATGGTCATGAAAGCTGGGTCAGGACCCAAAGAACCAGGTCACGGGTACAAGCGGCCGAAATGTGTTTCCTCAGGAGGGGGTCTGGAGTCTCCCTTAGAGAGAGGGGGAGAAGTTCAGCATCCGTGAGGAACTCGGAGTAGAGCCGCTGCTCCTTTGCGTTGAAAGGAGCCAGTTGAGGTGGTTCAGGATCATCTGGTAAGGATGAACCCTGGGCGCCTCCCTAGGGAGGTGTTCCAGGCACGTCCAGCTGGGAGGAGGCCTCGGGGAAGACCCAGGACCAGGTGGAGAGATTAGATCTCCACACTGGCCTGGGAACGCCTCAGGATCCCCCAGTTAGAGCTGGTTAATGTGGCCCGGGAAAGGGAAGTTTGTGGTCCCCTGCTAAAGCTGCTGCCCCCGCGACCGGACCGCGGATAAGCCGATGAAGATGAGATGAGATGAGATGAATATCTAATCTGTTCTTCTCTTGTTCCAGGGTGCCTCCATATCCCCCCTCTGACCCCTCTGCGCACCTCCAGGACGCCAACTACGTCCCCATGATCCCTCTGACGCCTTCCCTTCAAGGCGACTTGGCGTCCCTGGGGAAGCAAGTCCCCCCACCGGCGCACATGGGTTTTCGCAGCTCCCCCCTGACTCCCGTGGCTCCCCTCACCCCGCCGCTCCGGAGGAACACCGCGAACGCTGTCGCCGGTGGAGTGGAGGCCGTCCCCCCGCCGATCCACCGCAACCTGAAACCACAGCGCAGAGGTGACTTTGGATGTTGACTCTCTGCAGAAGTATCCCTGTAGTTGCTGCAGCCGGTCCAATGCTTTCTGCGCACTGATGTTGTGAATCCCTGCAGGAGTTAGCGTCGGTCAGCCTGAAGAGAGAGCAGACAGTCAGACATCCGGAGAGTCGACCCACAAGAAAAGAGGTACGAGAACACTTGGGCCTTCAGTCGGCTCTTCTCATTCGCTCCATATTCCCCCTGTGAGTCGCTCTCTGTTTGTCATTTACCGTCTCTCTTGTTCCCCTTTGGCCTCGTTTTGGTTTTAATTATTTACCTGCTTCCACTTTGCTCAACGAGGCTGCAGTGGAAGGGCGTGACGGTCACGCACACTCGAACATACATGGAGCTGCAGCTTATAGAAACCCATTAAATATTAAGTGAAGGTTAGTCACGGTTCAGCAGCTGCTCCTGCAACACTCCAAACGCCGCTGCTTCTCTGGAGATTTGAGTTCCTGTAAAGACCTTTTTTTATCGTCAAACATTAAAAGCCTCATTAGTATTTCATTTTTTTGAGATGCAAGACACTTCGATCTACACTTCCACACATACATACATACATTTAAGCATATGATTTGGCCCCTAGAGGGCACTTTAGCACATGTTTTGGCTTCTAGAGGGCATTTTAGCACACGTTTATGCTCCTAGAGGGCACTTTAGCACACGTTTTGGCTCCTAGAGGGCACTTTAGCACACGTTTAGGCTCCTAGAGGGCACTTTAGCACACGATTTGGCTCCTAGAGGGCATTTTAGCACATGTTTTGGCTTCTAGAGGGCATTTTAGCACACGTTTAGGCTCCTAGAGGGCATTTTAGCACACGTTTTGGCTCCTAGAGGGCACTTTAGCACACGTTTAGGCTCCTAGAGGGCACTTTAGCACACGATTTGGCTCCTAGAGGGCACTTTAGCACACGTTTAGGCTCCTAGAGGGCACTTTAGCACAAGTTCAGCTCCAAAGAGGGCACTTTAGCACAAGTTCGGCTCCAAAGAGGGCACTTTAGCACATGTTTTGGCTCCTAGAGGACACTTTAGCACACGATTTGGCTCCTAGAGGGCACTTTAGCACACGTTTAGGCTCCTAGAGGGCACTTTAGCACATGTTCGGCTCCAAAGAGGGCACTTTAGCACATGTTTTGGCTCCTAGAGGGCACTTTAGCACACGATTTGGCTCCTAGAGGACACTTTAGCACACGTCTTGGCTCCTAGAGGGCACTTCAGCACACGTTTTGACTCCTAGAGGACACTTTAGCACATGTTTTGACTCCTAGAGGGCACTTTAGGACACGTTTTGGCTCCCAGAGGACACTTTAGCACATGTTTTGGCTCCTAGAGGACACTTTAGCGCACGCTTTGGCTCCTAGAGGGTACTTTAGCACACGTTTTGACTCCTAGAGGACACTTTAGCACATGTTTTGGCTTCTAGAGGGCACTTTAGCACATGTTTTGGCTCCTAGAGGGCACTTTAGCACACGTTTTGGCTCCTAGAGGGCACTTTAGCACACGTTTAGGCTCCTAGAGGGCACTCTAGCACATGTTTTGGCTCCTAGAGGGCACTTTAGCACACATTTTGGCTCCTAGAGGGCACTTTAGCACACAGTTTGACTCCTAGAGGACACTTTAGCACACGTTTTGGCTCCTAGAGGGCACTTTAGCACACAGTTTGACTCCTAGAGGACACTTTAGCACACGTTTTGGCTCATAGAAGGCACTTTAGCACACGATTTGGCTCCTAGAGGGCACTTCAGCACACGTTTTCGACTCCTAGAGGGCACTTTAGCACACGTTTTGGCTCCTAGAGGGCACTTTAGCACATGTTTTGGCTCCTAGAGGGCACTTTAGCATATGTTTTGGCTCCTAGAGTGCATTTTAGCACACGTTTTGGCTCCTTGAGGCTACTTTAGCACGCGTTTTGGCTCCTTGAGAGCACTTTAGCACACATTTTGGCTCATAGAAGGCACTTTAGCACATGTTTTGGCTCCTAGAGGACACTTTAGCGCACGCTTTGGCTCCTAGAGGGTACTTTAGCACACGTTTTGACTCCTAGAGGACACTTTAGCACATGTTTTGGCTTCTAGAGGGCACTTTAGCACATGTTTTGGCTCCTAGAGGGCACTTTAGCACACGTTTTGGCTCCTAGAGGGCACTTTAGCACACGTTTAGGCTCCTAGAGGGCACTTTAGCACATGTTTTGGCTCCTAGAGGGCACTTTAGCACACATTTTGGCTCCTAGAGGGCACTTTAGCACACAGTTTGACT
>NC_139847.1:2460300-2505300 GCF_963691815.1 Echiichthys vipera | reverse complement strand
CGTGTGATTTAATGTGAAAGGATGTGGAAACTATGCATGAATATGGAGTTTACCACAGGAAAAGACTGGAAATGCACCTGAAAGTGCTGGAAAAGTGACTTTGTTAAAGGTGCAGGAACCCTGAACATGAATTTATCAGATTAAATTTGAATTTTGATGTTTTAAAGGTTTGAAAAGTGCTTGAAACTAAATTGTCTGCCGTCAAAAAGACTTTGAAACCCGTGCTGAGGCATTTAAACGTGTGATTTAATGTGAATATGTGAGAGACTATGGATGAATATGGGATTAACTACAGGAAGAGACTGGAAATGCACCTGGAAAAGCTTGAAAAGTGCTTAAAAGTGACTTTGTTAAAGCTGCAGGAACCCTGAACATGAATTTATCAGATTAAATTTGAGTTTTTGATGTTTTAAAGGTTTGAAAAGTGCTTGAAACTAAATTATCTGCTCACAAACAGACTTTGAAACACGTGCTGAGGCATTTAAACGTGTGATTTAATGTGAAGATGTGAGAAACTATGGATGAATATGGGATTAACTACAGCTGTGAGGTGCTGGAAAAGACTGGAAATGCTCCTGAAAGTGCTTGAAAAGTGCTGAAATTTGACCCTGAACATGAATTTATCAGATTCAACTTGAATTTTGATGTTTTAAAGGTTTGAAAAGTGCTTGAAACTAAATTGTCTGCCGTCAAAAAGACTTTGAAACACGTGCTGAGGCATTTAAACGTGTGATTTAATGTGAAGATGTGAGAGACTATGGATGAATATGGAGTTTACCACAGGAAGAGACTGGAAATGCTCCTGGAAGTGCTGGAAAAGTGACTTTGTTAAAGGTGCAGGAACCCTGAAGGACTGAAAGGTGCTTGGATTTAAACTATATTTATATTTATATAAATATATTTATGTATCACTATGTCTTCTCTGGTTATTCTGTAAATAAATAACACGATATAAACACATGTTAAAGCCTATTTTTGTATTTTCCTGTGTCAGTTTAATACGTAACAATGAGAAACACTGAGAACGTTCATTTTATTAAACTTCAAATATTAAAATGTTAACATGTAAATGATGTGTTCTTGTGTTAGTGCAGATTCAGATGACGTGATGGTGCATCTGGATTTAATTACACGTGACACGTTTTGAAACATGTAGTTTGTTTTTTGGTTGTTTAAGTTCAACAGCATCTGAGTTAATGTGGTGAAGGAGTGAAATAGTTAATAACCTGAATGCTCTGTGTATGAATGTGTGCGTTACTACAGCGGGGAGGTTCTGGAAGAAGCAGGGAGGAGCTGGAAGGAGCTGGAAGGTGCAGGAAGGTGCAGGGAGGAGCTTAGGGCGTACTCACACTGTCCTTTTGGCCGGGGCCAAAACCGTTTTTTCAGCTAAGGGCGCGCTCACACTATCCTCCCGGACCGAGACCCGGACTTTAGGGTACTTGTCCCCCCTCCCTCTCCCCCCCGCGCCCCAGCCCCGTTTGTACTCACACTACCTGGGCCTCGGAGAATGCTTCTTGCTGTCCATACGCCATCACGCCGTAACACGTCACACGCATTGATCGCGTGTGCGTGGCTTTGTTTACAAATCTTTCCATAGACCTCTGAGTTTTTGTGCGTCTTGTCGACTGTTTTTGAATCTTTTCATCGACCAAATCTGCAGTAAACACTCCACCTCCGCATCACACCAACGTGAACCTTTCACCGCCATTGTTGTTGTTGTTAAATGTCCGCGCATGGTCCGTCCTTCTATTTACATGTCCGAACAGGCGGACATAACGCTACTGCCGTAGGGCTCGTGCTCGTGCTCGTACACGTGCGCACGCTCGTGCTCGTACATGTGCAAACGGCTCCGCTAAAGCCCACCTCTTTCAAGCGGGCCGTGGACCGTCCGCTGGCCGCAGTTGAGCGCGGAGCGGGTGCGCTCACACTACTTAAAGGTACTAGGCTTTAGCTGAAAAACCGGTTTTGGCCGCGGCCAAAAGCACAGTGTGATCACGCTCTAAAGCCTAGTACCTTTAAGCAGTGTGAGTGCACCCGCTCCGCGCATAACTGCGGCCCACGGCCCGCTTGAAAGAGGTGGGCTTTAGCGGAGCCGTTTGCACGTGTACGAGCACGAGCGTGCGAACGTGTACGAGCACGAGGCCTACGGCGGTTCTGAGGTCATTTCCTGTGCGCCTGTTGGGACGTAGAAAAAAGAAGGAGGGACCATGCGTGGACATTTCAAACAATGGCGGTGAAAGGTTCACGTTGGTGTGATGCGGAGGTGGAGTGTTTACTGCAGATTTGCTCGATGAAAAGATTCAAAAACAGTCGACAAGACGCAGAAAAACTCTGAGGTCTACGGAAAGATTTGGAAACAAAGCCGCGCACACGCGATCAATGCGTGTGACTTGTTACAGCGTGATGACGTATGGACAGCAAGAAGCATTGGCCGGCCCTGGCAGTGTGAGTACAAACGGGGCTGGGGCGCGGAGGGGAGAGGGGGGGGGGACAAGTACCAGGAAGGTGCAGGAATGTGCAGGGGGGAGCTGGAAGGTGGTGGGAGGAGCTGGAAGCTGCAGGGAGGAGCTGGAAGGTTCTGGAAGGTGAAGGAATGTGCAGGGAGGAGCTGTAAGGTTCTGGAAGGTGCAGGAATGTGCAGGGGGGAGCTGGAAGGTGCAAGGGGGAGCTGGAAGGTGCAAGGGGGAGCTGGAAGGTGCAGGAATGTGCAGGGGGGAGCTGGAAGGTGCAAGGGGGAGCTGGAAGGTGCAAGGGGGAGCTGGAAGGTGCAGGAATGTGCAGGGGGGAGCTGGAAGGTGCAGGAATGTGAAAGGGGGAGCTGGAAGGTTCTGGAATGTGAAAGGGGGAGCTGGAAGACGCAGGAAGGTGCAGGGAGGAGCAGGAAGGTTCTGGAAGAAGCAGGGAGGAGCTGGAAGGTTCTGGAAGAAGCAGGGAGGAGCTGGAAGGTGCAGGAATGTGCAGGGAGGAGCTGGAAGGTGCAGGAATGTGCAAGGGGGAGCTGGAAGGTGCAGGAATGTGCAAGGGGGAGCTGGAAGGTGCAGGAATGTGCAGGGGGGAGCTGGAAGGTGCAGGAATGTGCAGGGAGGAGCTGGAAGGTGCAGGAATGTGCAAGGGGGAGCTGGAAGGTGCAGGAATGTGCAGGGGGGAGCTGGAAGGTGCAGGAATGTGCAGGGGGGAGCTGGAAGGTGCAGGAATGTGCAGGGAGGAGCTGGAAGGTGCAGGAATGTGCAAGGGGGAGCTGGAAGGTTCAGGAATGTGCAGGGGGGAGCTGGAAGGTGCAAGGGGGAGCTGGAAGGTGCAGGAATGTGCAGGGGGGAGCTGGAAGGTGCAGGAATGTGCAGGGAGGAGCTGGAAGGTGCAGGAATGTGCAGGGAGGAGCTGGAAGGTGCAGGAATGTGCAGGGGGGAGCTGGAAGGTGCAGGAATGTGCAGGGGGGAGCTGGAAGGTGCAAGGGGGAGCTGGAAGGTGCAGGAATGTGCAGGGAGGAGCTGGAAGGTTCTGGAAGGTGCAGGAATGTGCAGGGGGGAGCTGGAAGGTGCAGGAATGTGCAGGGGGGAGCTGGAAGGTGCAGGAATGTGCAGGGGGGAGCTGGAAGGTTCTGGAAGGTGCAGGAATGTGCAAGGAGGAGCTGGAAGGTGCTGGAAGAAGCAGGGAGGAGCTGGAACGTGCAGGGAGGAGCTGGAAGAAGCTAGGAGGTGCTTGGAGGGGCAGGAATGTGCTGGAAGGTGGTGGAAAGTTCTGGAAGGTGCAGGGAGGAGCTAAAAGGTGCTGGAAGTGCTTGAATTTGGCTTCAGAAAAGATGTAGTAACCTGGATTCCAGCTCCTCATGGCTGATGCGAGACCTGTGTACAGAACAACCGACATGATGCAACGACAGAGTCCAAATCACTTTACAGATGCACTGAATGTGAACATGGCTGTTTTTGTCCTTCCTGGTTTGAACAAACCTTCGTCTTTTGATCTCAACAACATCAACAACAACTTTATTTGCACAGATAATGCAAAATGTTAAAGGTTGAATACGTAGATTCTTTATTAGACGCTTTATTTAACACACCCACGGGGCCTTTTGAGGGGTATAGAGTGAATGAATCCTCCCACACATGCATGCACATACACTGGCGTCCTGTCGAGGGTGGACCCCGCTGGGATCGGCTCCAGGCCCCCCCGACCCCCCGGGACAAGAGGCTGAAGATGAATGAATGAATGAACATCTGCAGTAACTGGACTTTGACCTTGTGTGTGTGTGTGTGACCCTTCACCTCTGTCTCCTCCTCACAGGAGCAAGATGATCCTGCTGCTCTTCGTCCTGACCTCCTGTGTCTCTGGTTAGTTCACACTTCATCCAACTAGAAATGTCCAGCAGGAGGAGACGCCACTTAAAGCTGCATTCTCTCTAATGTCCAGCAGGGGGAGACGCCACTTAAAGCTGCATTCTCTCTAATGTCCAGCAGGAGGAGACTCCACTTAAAGCTGCATTCTCTCTAATGTCCAGCAGGAGGAGACTCCACTTAAAGCTGCATTCTCTCTAATGTCCAGCAGGAGGAGACTCCACTTAAAGCTGCATTCTCTCTAATGTCCAGCAGGGGGAGACTTCACTTAAAGCTGCATTCTCTCTAATGTCCAGCAGGAGGAGACTCCACTTAAAGCTGCATTCTCTCTAATGTCCAGCAGGAGGAGACTCCACTTAAAGCTGGATTCTCTCTAATGTCCAGCAGGAGGAGACTCCACTTAAAGCTTCATTCTCTCTAATGTCCAGCAGGAGGAGACTCCACTTAAAGCTGCATTCTCTCTAATGTCCAGCAGGAGGAGACTCCACTTAAAGCTGCATTCTCTCTAATGTCCAGCAGGAGGAGACTCCACTTAAAGCTGCATTCTCTCTAATGTCCAGCAGGAGGAGACTCCACTTAAAGCTGCATTCTCTCTAATGTCCAGCAGGGGGAGACACTGTACTAAAACAGCATCCGTGAACTTGTTTTTAGGTGTTTTCTGAGTTAGATTCCAGGACTTTGACCTTCTCACGATGTGTTTTCACTTCACTGGAACATTTTGGTTGCTGTAAAAGTCTTGATCACCTTAATAACACCTCACCAACAAAGCTAACATTAGCTAGCTAGTACTAGCGTTGGCTGGTAATTTAAGGGAAACTGGGGATTTTTCAACCGGCTCTTTATCACTGTAGCGACCAGCGGTCTCAGCTCGCCCGCCAGCAATACTTCACCAGAAGAGTCGTGTCAGTTTCCCTCGCTAGCATTTAGCTTAGCACAGCTAACTGAGACTCCAGCCAGACGCTGCTTAGTGCTCCTCCCCAGCTCAGCCCTCTTGTCCAAATACGGTCACCTCCGGTTTCAAAAAACAAAGATAAATCAAACTCGGATGATGTCACGGTGGCTACGTCCATCTTTGTTGCACGGTCTGTGCTCTCCACGGAAGCATCCACGGATGAAGTTTAAAGCTTCCCTCTTTGTCTCCTCGGCAGGGACATTTTTAATGTCCGTGACTCAGATGTCCTACCAGGCAGAGGAGGACCAGGACACCACACTGGAGTGGACCTTCAGTATCCTCATCAACAGACTCCTCAACTCCTTCAGCATCTACTGTCAGCTGTTTACTAAAGATGGGGCGTCAGTCATATTTCATCTACATGAAGGCGTTGAGGTTGAGGTCCCAAAGTCTCAGTATCAACAGTTCGCAGGACGAGTCCAGTGTGACAAAGACGTCCTCAAAGAAGGACGAATCAGACTTCACCTGTCCAGACTCAGGACTAATGACTCAGGAGAATACCAGTGTCACGTGATCATAAATCAGACTGTTAGCATCCGTCCACGCTGGCTCAATGTCACCGGTAAGTGGACCAACACGACCCACGATCTTTACACTCATGTCTGTTTTTTCTTCACATGAATGACTCAGACTTGTTGCGTCTCTTTGCAGCAGCGAGAGATCGGCCACAACCTGAGGAGCCAGAGGGGGCGAGATGGGAGTGGATCAGTATCTACTGTGTTCTGGGACTGATAGCAGCAGCTCTACTGGCTGCTTGTTTCTATTTATACAGTAAATTTCGCTAATGTGAGAAGATTCACAGCTCAAAACGTGGATAAGTGAAAATGGTCTCATCAACAATGTGTATGGGTGTAGTGCAGTACTCCAGATTCAGGTGCCAGCTCTCTCATTGCAAAGTCCCTTGTCCCACCTTTGCTAAAACAGGCACCAGGTACTAGCTGCAACTTTTGCTAACGGAAAACCAAAAGAGTGTGTTTTGACGCTCAAAATACCACTGCTTGCAATTGTACTTGATAGTATAACGACCAATCAGAGCAATGAACAAGGTATCTAGTTTTACTGAGCCCCATTTGTGAAGAGACTAGCGGGGGCTAACGGGTAAACCCAACTTTTGCCGTATCCTGTCGGCAAAAGTTGGGTTTCTGCAAACAAAAGATTTAAGTGCTGTTTTTGGTTATGGCCTATGGGGACCCTGTTTTAGAGACCTTGGCCTATGTGGACCCTGTGTTAGAGACCTTGGCCTAGTTGGACCCTGTTTTTAAGACCTTGGCCGATGTGGACCCTGTTTTAGCGACCTTGTTATATGGGGACCCTGTTTTAGCGACCTTGGCCTATGTGGACCCCGTTTTAAAGACCTTGGCCTGTGTGGACCCTGTTTTAGAGACCTTGGCCTATGGGGACCATGTTTTAGAGACCTTGGCCTATGGGGACCATGTTTTAGAGACCTTGGCCTATGGGGACCCTGTTTTAGAGACCTTGGCCCCGTGGACCCTGTGTTAGAGACCTTGGCCTATGGGGACCCTGTGTTAGAGACCTTGGCCTGTGTGGACCCTGTTTTAGCGACCTTGTTATATGGGGACCCTGTTTTAGCGACCTTGGCCTATGTGGACCCCGTTTTAAAGACCTTGGCCTGTGTGGACCCTGTTTTAGAGACCTTGGCCTATGGGGACCATGTTTTAGAGACCTTGGCCTATGGGGACCATGTTTTAGAGACCTTGGCCTATGGGGACCCTGTTTTAAAGACCTTGGCCTGTGTGGACCCTGTTTTAGAGACCTTGGCCTATGGGGACCATGTTTTAGAGACCTTGGCCTATGGGGACCATGTTTTAGAGACCTTGGCCTATGGGGACCCTGTTTTAGAGACCTTGGCCTGTGTGGACCCTGTTTTAGAGACCTTGGCCTGTGTGGACCCTGTTTTAAAGACCTTGGCCTGTGTGGACCCTGTTTTAGAGACCTTGGCCTGTGTGGACCCTGTTTTAAAGACCTTGGCCTCTGTGGACCCTGTTTTAAAGACCTTGGTCTGCGTGGACCCTGTTTTAGAGACCTTGGCCTATGGGGACCCTGTTTTAAAGACCTTGGCCTATGGGGACCCTGTTTTAGAGACCTTGGCCTGTGTGGACCCTGTTTTAGAGACCTTGGCCTATGGGGACCCTGTTTTAGAGACCTTGGCCTGTGTGGACCCTGTTTTAGAGACCTTGGCCTGTGTGGACCCTGTTTTAAAGACCTTGGCCTGTGTGGACCCTGTTTTAAAGACCTTGGCCTAGTTGGACCCTGTTTTATAGACCTTGGCCTATGGGGACCCTGTTTTAGAGACCTTGGCCTAGTTGGCCCCTGTTTTAGAGACCTTGGCCTGTGTGGACCCTGTTTTAGAGACCTTGGCCTGTGTGGACCCTGTTTTAGAGACCTTGGCCTGTGTGGACCCTGTTTTAGAGACCTTGGCATATGGGGACCCTGTTTTAGAGACCTTGGCCTGTGTGGACCCTGTGTTAGAGACCTTGGCCCCGTGGACCCTGTTTTAAAGACCTTGGCATATGGGGACCATGTGTTAGAGACCTTGGCCTATGGGGACCCTGTTTTAGAGACCTTGGCCTATGGGGACCCTGTTTTAGAGACCTTGGCCTGTGTGGACCCTGTTTTAGAGACCTTGGCCTGTGTAGACCCTGTTTTAGAGACCTTGGCCTGTGTGGACCCTGTTTTAGAGACCTTGGCCTGTGTGGACCCTGTTTTAGAGACCTTGGCCTATGTGGACCCTGTTTTAAAGACCTTGGCCTGTGTGGACCCTGTTTTAGAGACCTTGGCCTGTGTGGACCCTGTTTTAGAGACCTTGGCATATGGGGACCCTGTTTTAGAGACCTTGGCCTATGGGGACCCTGTGTTAGCGACCTTGGCCTATGGGGACCCTGTTTTAGCGACCTTGGCCTATGGGGACCATGTTTTAGAGACCTTGGCCTATGGGGACCCTGTTTTAGAGACCTTGGCCTATGGGGACCCTGTGTTAGCGATCTTGGCCTGTGTGGACCCTGTTTTAGAGACCTTGGCCTAGTTAGACCCTGTTTTAGAGACCTTGGCCTGTGTGGACCCTCTTTTAGAGACCTTGGCCTGTGTGGACCCTGTTTTAGAGACCTTAGCCTGTGTGGACCCTGTTTTAGAGACCTTAGCCTGTGTGGACCCTGTTTTAGAGACCTTGTGATGAGAGAAGTTCAGAGGGGGTTGTAATGTCTAAGGCATGTTTTGTTTGGTCTAAAGACAACTGAGGCTTAGGTTGTTCCATCTGTGACCTTGCGGCCCTGTCTGTGACCTTGTGACCCTGTCTGTGACCTTGCGACCCTGTCTGTGACCTTGTTACCCTGTCTGTGACCTTGTGACCCTGTCTGTGACCTTGTGACCCTGTCTGTCTTGATGGGGGGTCTCCTCCTCTGAAAGCCTGAGCACCAGTGGGCTCGTTCCTGCCGAACTCTGAGCTTTGTGAGGAGGCAGGGGTGAATGTTTTTGTGTCTGCAGAAGAAAAAAATACTTTGTCAAAATAAACCACGGAGAAAAAGCTGATCCTGTTTGTTGGTCTTTATTGAAGAAATCTGTTTCCACAAAATTACACGGCACAAAAAGACTCCACTTAAAGCTGCATTCTCTCTAATGTCCAGCAGGAGGAGACTCCACTTAAAGCTGCATTCTCTCTAATGTCCAGCAGGAGGAGACTCCACTTAAAGCTGCATTCTCTCTAATGTCCAGCAGGAGGAGACTCCACTTAAAGCTGCATTCTCTCTAATGTCCAGCAGGAGGAGACTCCACTTAAAGCTGCATTCTCTCTAATGTCCAGCAGGAGGAGACTCCACTTAAAGCTGCATTCTCTCTAATGTCCAGCAGGAGGAGACTCCACTTAAAGCTGCATTCTCTCTAATGTCCAGCAGGGGGAGACTCCACTTAAAGCTGCATTCTCTCTAATGTCCAGCAGGAGGAGACTCCACTTAAAGCTGCATTCTCTCTAATGTCCAGCAGGAGGAGACTCCACTTAAAGCTGCATTCTCTCTAATGTCCAGCAGGGGGAGACTCCACTTAAAGCTGCATTCTCCCTAATGTCCAGCAGGAGGAGACTCCACTTAAAGCTGCATTCTCTCTAATGTCCAGCAGGAGGAGACTCCACTTAAAGCTGCATTCTCTCTAATGTCCAGCAGGAGGAGACTCCACTTAAAGCTGTATTCTCTCTAATGTCCAGCAGGAGGAGACTCCACTTAAAGCTGCATTCTCTCTAATGTCCAGCAGGAGGGGACTCCACTTAAAGCTGCATTCTCTCTAATGTCCAGCAGGAGGAGACTCCACTTAAAGCTGCATTCTCTCTAATGTCCAGCAGGAGGAGACTCCACTTAAAGCTGCATTCTCTCTAATGTCCAGCAGGAGGAGACTCCACTTAAAGCTGCATTCTCTCTAATGTCCAGCAGGAGGGGACTCCACTTAAAGCTGCATTCTCTCTAATGTCCAGCAGGGGGAGACTCCACTTAAAGCTGCATTCTCTCTAATGTCCAGCAGGAGGAGACTCCACTTAAAGCTGCATTCTCTCTAATGTCCAGCAGGAGGGGAGAGTTCTTTGTAGCGTATAATCCTCTCTTTAAATGTGATTTTTAGAATAAAAAGTGAAATAATAAAGACCCTAACACTACTCCCCGACCCCGACCCTGAACCCTGAACCCGACCCCGACCCTGGCCCTGACCCTGACCCCAACCGTAGCCTCTACCCTGCCTGCTCCAGACCGGACTAACAGCCCGGCTTTGGTTAAACCTGCTTCTGTATCTTTTCAGTCAGGCGTCAAACGTGTTCCTGCGACCTTTCCGCATCGAGGCTGTTAGAAACACGTTTGTCTTCATTTTTATACGCCTACATGTGGGTAATACGGAAATATTGTCAGTATTGAATATCTTTGAGTGTTCGACACTATTATGCCGGGGAACTCTCCCGTGTGCTTATGCCGGTAATCAAATCAAATCAAATCAACCTTTATTGATACGGCGCTTTTCATACAGAAAAGTCACGCAAAGTGCCGAGTTACAGAGACGTACAGAAAAAGAGAAACATCAAATAAAATCAGGAGAAGAAAGTTAAAAGAACCCTAAGTCACGCACAGAGACACACACACACATATGTATACGTTCATTCACACATTCACACACACACACAAACAGACACACACACTCACACCTACACACACACTAGCTGTCACTACAGAGACATGCCCTGGCAGCGAGACCTGAGGTACAGAGGAGGCTAGAGGAAGCTACCTTTGGGGGCCAACCACACCGGGAGAGACCCCAGTCCAAGGTCACAGGGAGCCCCGCCACAGAGACCCCCCCAACTCGGGCAGACAGGAGCCTCCGCATCTAGTCGGCCGGGCCGGAAGCGTCCACGGGACAGCACCCCCTAGACCAGACCAGAGACAACTCCCGATCCTTTAGGCCCCCTGAGGAAACACTGGAGACTAAACACTGTTGCCTCAAACAGTAAAGGGTCCTGCAGGACCCTGAAGAGAGCAGGGAAAACAGCTGCTGACCCCGGACGCAGGGTTTGTTTGAACCTCTCCCCTCCGGCCGAAGGCTGAGGTCTATCAGGACCACAACCTCCCGCCGCAAGGACGGTTTCTCCCCCTCTGCCATCAGGCTCCCCGACACAGCTACAGATGAAACTCATGCACCTACGACTCACACAGTGCGTTGACACTGGGACCTGAGCAAATGTCACTTTATATCATTTATATCATCACTGCATCACTTTATATCATCACTGCATCACTTTATATCACTTTATATCATCACTGCATCACTTTATATCACTTTATATCATCACTGCATCACTTTATATCATCACTGCATCACTTTATATCATCACTGCATCACTTTATATCACTTTATATCATCACTGCATCACTTTATATCATCACTGCATCACTTTATATCATCACTGCATCACTTTATATCACTTTATATCATCACTGCATCACTTTATATCACTTTATATCATCACTGCATCACTTTATATCATCACTGTATCACTTTATATCATCACTGCATCACTTTATATCATCACTGCATCACTTTATATCATCACTGCATCACTATATATCACTTTATATCATTTATATCATCACTGCATCACTTTATATCATCACTGCATCACTTTATATCATCACTGCATCACTTTATATCATCACTGCATCACTTTAGATCATCACTGCATCACTTTATATCATAACTGCATCACTTTAGATCATCACTGCATCACTTTATATCATCACTGCATCACTTTATATCATCACTGCATCACTTTATATCATCACTGCATCACTTTATATCATCACTGCATCACTTTATATCATCACTGCATCACTTTATATCATCACTGCATCACTTTATATCATCACTGCATCACTTTATATCATCACTGCATCACTTTATATCATCACTGCATCACTTTATATCATCACTGCATCACTTTATATCATCACTGCATTACTTTATATCATCACTGCATCACTTTATATCATCACTGCATTACTTTATATCAACACTGCATCACTTTATATCAACACTGCATCACTTTATATCATCACTGCATTACTTTATATCACTTTATATCATCACTGCATCACTTTATATCATCACTGCATCACTTTATATCACTTTATATCATCACTGCATCACTTTATATCATCACTGCATCACTTTACATCATCACTGCATCACTTTACATCATCACTACATCACTTTAGATCATCACTGCATCACTTTATATCATCACTGCATCACTTTATATCATCACTGCATCACTTAATATCATCACTGCATCACTTTATATCATCACTGCATCACTTTATATCATCACTGCATCACTTTATATCATCACTGCATCACTTTATATCATCACTGCACTGTATTGAGTTGTTCTGTATCTTAGTTCAGTAAGAAATGCTGCTACACTTTTAACACTTTTGCTCCTTATCACTTATTTAGTTTGTACTTGTTTTATTTCATTATGCTGTTAAACTGCACGATGCTGCGTGTCGTTGTATAAACCTGCGGTTAACCACGATGTCTGTTGCACATTTAGTTAATTGTTTGATTTGATTGATGTTTTTATGCTCATTGTCACTCTGACACTTTCATCTTTGTGTTGAAACTGTTGCACAATCATTTCCCTCGGGACAAATAAAGCTTCTTAAATCTTGAATCTTAAATTGATGAATTGTGTTTTTTGTATCCATTGTTCTTTATCTGCCTGTGCGATGAGTCTCTTCCACGATAAGCGTCTAACGCTGCGTCTATTGTCGTCTGTGTTGGCAAACGTTTCCTTATCAAGTTAGCAGTAAACGAAACTTAACTAGACAGAGAGAGAGAGAGACCGCTATCAAATGTCTGCATATATCATAACAAAAGAACCTGTTCAGATGAAACCACGCCCAATTACAGGGATTGAACAACATACAGATCCTTTGTAAGGAGTGAAGTGTGTGTGTGTGTGTGCCAGTTTCCTGTTACACACACTGGAGACAAACGCATGCAAAATATAATGACATGGTAAGAAACGAATCTCCTCCAACGGACGAAGACAGCACTTTTTAGAAATGGGAGTTGGACTCAGCCTCAGGTGAGTTAGAGCTTCTTAATTTTACACATTACAGTTTTTTCTCAGTTGCTTTGTTTTTATTTCTCAAGTCCGAATTAAAAAAAAACGACATCATGGCATTCTCTCATTTCTTTGAACAAGTTGCAAATGCTTTGGTGCATCCATGCAAATGACTCTGTACCCGTCTCTGCTGCGTCTCAGCATCAGCAGTCGTTCTGTCGCGGTGATCAAAATCTGTTCTAATGCTTCTCTGTTGAATAGTCTCACCCTCCTCAACACTTAGGCAGAAGCTCATCGCACAAGCCTTTGTTGTAATAATACCGAGCATATTTCTCTACATTTGTGTCGGGGTTTGGACTTTGCGATGGAAAGATGATGACCCAGTCTGCAAACACCTCGTCAGGTGGCAAATCTAAAACATAGACAGGGAAACAGAAGACCCAACCCCAAAAAACCCATAATCTTTTACTTCACAATGTCGCACTCACAACCCTAAGATTCATTGGACGCAGTCACACTGTCCTTCCGCACAGGGTCAAAACAGGTTTTTCAGGTTAAGTCTGGTGCGTTTGACCAGTGTGAGTGCAACCACTCCACGCATAACTGCGGCCAGTTTGGGAGAGGTGGGCTTTTGTAAAGCACGTTTGCACGTGTACGAGCACGAGTGTCCGCACGTGTACGAGCACGAGCGTGCGCACGTGTACGAGCACGAGGCCTACGGCGGTTCTGAGGTCATTTCCTGTGCGCCTGTTGGGACATAGAAAAAAGGAAGGAGGGACCATGCGCGGACATTTAAAACAATGGCGGTGAAAGGTTCACGTTGGTGTGATGCGGAGGTGGAGTGTTTACTGCAGATTTGGTCGATGAAAAGATTCAAAAACAGTCGACAAGACGCACAAAAACTCCGAGGTCTACGGAAAGATCTGTAAACAAAGCCACGCATCGCCATGACGTCATCAATGCGTGTGACGTGTTACGGCGTGATGACGTATAGGCAGCAAGAAGCATTCTCCGAGGCCCAGGTAGTGTGAGTACAAACGGGCCTGGAGGGGGGGACAAGGACCCTAAAGCACGGGGCACGGGACGGACGCACAGTGGGAGGGCGCTCTAAGAGAGAGAGAGTGCGCCGATCAGGGAGTGACGGGCGTTCAAAGGCGCTCCATCACAATTTGCATCAGACTTTTGCGACGTAAATGTATAATTCCGACTTTGCGTAACTCAAAACACAGGACAAGTCGCCCCTTGTGTCAGCTGGGCTTCTTCTCCTTCGTCTTCTTCTTTCGTGTGTCGTCATCAAACGTCGAGTTCTCGTCTCAGGTCCCACTTTCGAAGAGGCCGGCCTCCGAGCGTGGTTTATCCAGGGGACAGGTGGTGATTACGTGCTCCGCGGTGTGCTCCGGCTCCCCACATCCACACCCTGCTCCGCCCGCCAGGCCCCACTTCCTCATTGATGCTTTGTAGCGTCCGACCCCGGTTCGCAGGCGGTTCAGCAGAGTCCATTGCCCGGCGTGGCAGATCCTCTCCTTCAAGACCGCCTCCAGGGCTGTTTGCACTTTCTGAACCAAGAACTAAACCAGAACATGACCTTCAGGCCACTTCCTGACCGGAGTTGTGCAGGAAATAAAATCCCACTGAGGAAGCCGATCTTACCCCCTCTTCATCTTTCTCTATTGACCCTTATCAGCTATTCTCCTTTGTTTCTAAATCTGTCCTGAATTGGTAAACGTCTCACGGGTGAATCTAGACTTTCTCTACCAAAGGTAATTGTTTGGATGAGCGTCTGGGTCCCCGCAGACGGGGACGTCGGGACAAAGGCTGCACTGTTCCTGCAGCACTGCATGGACAGTTTTCCCTGAGCCGTCTTATCCTCTCTGTATCGCAATGACACGGACAAATTACAGTTCAAACAGTCACAATTCACAAGAATTCAGGCTGGTCTCATGCAGTCTTTGGGACGTATAACAACGAAAAGTAATGTCTTTGTCTGTCTTTGTCTCTCTCTGTCTTTATGTCTGTCTTTGTCTCTCTCTGTCTATCTGTCTGTATTTGTGTCTGTCTTTGTGTCTTTCTTTGTCTCTCTCTGTCCATCTGTCTGTCTTTGTCTCTGTCTGTCCATCTGTCTGTATTTGTGTCTGTCTGTCCATCTGTCCGTCTTTGTGTCTGTCTTTGTCTCTCTCTGTCTGTCTGTCCATCTGTCTGTCTTTGTCTCTCTCTGTCCATCTGTCTGTCTTTGTCTCTCTCTGTCTGTCTCTGTGTCTGTCTTTGTCTCTCTCTGTCCATCTGTCTGTCTTTGTGTCTCTCTGTCCATCTGTCTGTCTTTGTGTCTGTCTTTGTCTCTCTCTCTGTCCATTTGTCTCTCTCTCTGTCTGTCTCTGTGTCTGTCTTTGTCTCTCTCTGTCCATCTGTCTGTCTTTGTCTCTCTCTGTCTGTCTCTGTGTCTGTCTTTGTCTCTCTCTGTCCATCTGTCTGTCTTTGTGTCTGTCTTTGTCTCTCTCTCTGTCCATCTGTACGTAATTGTGTCGCTCTGTCCATCTGTCTCTTCGTGTCTATCTTTGTGTCTCTCTGTCCATCTGTCTGTCTTTGTGTCTGTCTCTGTCTCTCTCTGTCCATCTGTCTGTCTTTGTCTCTCTCTGTCCATCTGTACGTCATTGTGTCGCTCTGTCCATCTGTCTGTCTCCGTGTCTGTCTTTGTCTCTCTCTGTCCATCTGTCTCTCTCTGTCCATCTGTCTGTCTCCATGTCTGTCTTTGTCTCTCTTTGTCCATCTGTCCGTCTTTGTGTCTGTCTTTGTCTCTCTCTGTCCATCTGTCTGTCTGTGTCTCTCTCTGTCCATCTGTCTGTCTTTGTGTCGGTCTCTGTCTCTCTGTGTCCATCTGTCTGTCTTTGTCTCTCTCTCTGTCCATCTGTCTGTCTTTGTGTCTGTCTTTGTCTCTCTCTGTCCATCTGTCAGTCTTCGTGTCTGTCTTTGTCTCTCTCTGTCCGTCTGTCTGTCTTTGTCTCTCTCTGTCCGTCTTCCTGTCTGTCTTTGTCTCTCTCTGTCCGTCTGTCCGTCTCTGTCTCTCTCTTTGTCCATCTGTCTGTCTTTGTGTCTGTCTTTGTCTCTCTCTATGTCCATCTGTCTGTCTTTGTGTCTGTCTCTCTCTGTCCATCTGTCTGTCTTTGTGTCTGTCTCTGTCTCTCTCTGTCCATCTGTCTGTCTTTGTCTCTCTCTGTCCATCTGTACGTCATTGTGTCGCTCTGTCCATCTGTCTGTCTCCGTGTCTGTGTTTGTCTCTCTCTGTCCATCTGTCTCTCTCTGTCCATCTGTCTGTCTTTGTCTCTCTCTGTCCATCTGTCTGACTGTGTCTCTCTCTGTCCATCTGTCTGTCTTTGTGTCTGTCTTTGTCTCTCTCTGTCCATCTGTCTGTCTTTGTCTCTGTCCGTCTTTGTGTCTGTCTTTGTCTCTCTCTGTCCATCTGTCTGTCTTTGTCTCTCTCTGTCTTTGTGTCTGTCTTTGTCTCTCTCTGTCCGTCTTCGTGTCTGTCTTTATCTCTCTCTATCTGTCTTTGTCTCTCTCTGTCCGTCTGTCTGTCTTCGTGCCTGAGACAGCAGCAGCGGGCGTGGTGGACATGTTTCAACACTTTAATTATTGATCACATCGTCTGAACAAACCGCACGTTCATGAAACAGGAAGTGCTTTGCTTTGTTGTTTTCTTTTTATTGCCTTGTATAAATAAAAGCCTCTGTTGATACTTTCTCCAATGCTGTCTCTATTTATCCTCCTGCTGGATATCCGTGTCTAAAGTACGTAAAGCTGTTGGTTATTTGTTTAGCTGCAGCTTTCCTTTACTAACCACAGAGCATGCAGGGAAACTTCTCTAATGAAGTTCAATACGAACCTTTCTGTGTTGAACTGCACAGTGAATATGATTTTTATGGGACTTTGTTACAAAAAAGTAAGGGTTCAATTAACCAAAAATAACAAGATGGCTGCAGTCGCACAATTAGATTTAGGGCGTTTTTATTTACACACAAAAGAAAAAACCGTGCAAACAAAAGTCCATCTGTCTGTCTTTGTGTCTCTCTGTCCATCTGTCTGTCTTTGTGTCTGTCTTTGTCTCTCTCTGTCCATCTGTCTGTCTTTGTTTCTCTCTGTCCATCTGTCTGTCTTTGTTTCTCTCTGTCCATCTGTCTGTCTTTGTTTCTCTCTGTCCATCTGTCTGTCTGTGTGTCTGTTTTTGTTTCTCTCTGTCCATCTGTCTGTCTTTGTGTCTGTCTTTGTTTCTCTCTGTCCATCTGTCTGTCTTTGTGTCTGTCTTTGTTTCTCTGTGTCCATCTGTCTGTCTTTGTGTCTGTCTTTGTCTCTCTCTGTCCATCTGTCTGTCTTTGTTTCTCTCTGTCCATCTGTCTGTCTTTGTGTCTGTCTTTGTCTCTCTCTGTCCATCTGTCTGTCTGCGTCTCTCTCTGTCCATCTGTCTGTCTTTGTGTCTGTCTTTGTCTCTCTCTGTCCATCTGTTTGTCTTTGTCGCTCTCTGTCCATCTGTCTGTCTTTGTCTCTCTCTGTCTGTCTTTGTCTCTCTCTGTCCATCTGTCTGTCTTCGTGTCTGAGACAGCGGGCGTGGTGGACATGTTTCAACACTTGTTATTGATCACATCGTCTGAACAAACCGCACGTTCATGAAACAGGAAGTGCGTGGCATGTTGTTTTCTTAATACATCATGGAATTTTTATTGCCTTGTATAAATAAAAGCCTCTGTTGATACTTTCTGTGTTGAACTGCACAGTAAATATGATTTTTACGGGACTTTGTTACGAAAAAGCAACGGTTCAATTAACCAAAAATAACAAGATGGCTGCAGTCGCACAATTAGATTTAGGGCGTTTCTATTTACACACAAAAGAACAAACCGTGCAAACAAAAGTCCATCTGTCTGTCTTTGTCTCTGTCTTTGTCTCTCTCTGTCCATCTGTCTGTCTTTGTGTCTGTCTTTGTCTCTCTCTGTCCATCTGTGTGTCTTTGTCTCTGTCTGTCCATCTGTCTGTCTTTGTCTCTGTCTTTGTCTCTCTCTGTCCATCTGTCTGTCTTTGTCTCTCTCTGTCCATCTGTCTGTCTTTGTTTCTCTCTGTCCATCTGTCTGTCTTTGTGTCTGTCTTTGTCTCTCTCTGTCCATCTGTCTGTCTTTGTCTCTGTCTTTGTCTCTCTCTGTCCATCTGTCTGTCTTTGTTTCTCTCTGTCCATCTGTCTGTCTTTGTGTCTGTCTTTGACTCTCTCTGTCCATCTGTCTGTATTTGTCTCTCTCTGTCCATCTGTCTGTCTTTGTGTCTGTCTTTGTCTCTCTCTGTCCATCTGTCTGTCTTTGTATCTCTCTGTCCATCTGTCTGTCTGTCTTTGTCTCTCTCTGTCTGTCTTTGTGTCTGTCTTTGTCTCTCTCTGTCCACCTGTTTGTCTTTGTGTCTGTCTGTCTCTCTCTCTGTCCATCTGTCTGTCTGTCTTTGTCTCTCTCTGTCTGTCTTTGTGTCTGTCTTTGTCTCTCTCTGTCTGTCTTTGTGTCTGTCTTTGTATCTCTCTGTCCATCTGTCTGTCTGTCTGTCTCTCTCTCTGTCCATCTGTCTGTCTGTCTTTGTCTCTCTCTGTCTGTCTTTGTCTCTCTCTGTCAACCTGTTTGTCTTTGTGTCTGTCTTTGTCTCTCTCCCCTCAGTCCCCCCCCTCAGATTATAACCCCCAATGAGATAAGTATGAATAAACATACTAACAGGAGAGGATGTGTCAAACCTATATTAGGGTGACTAAGGGCGCCCTTCCACTGTGCGTCCGTGCCGTGCCCCGTGCTTTAGGGTCCTTGTCCCCCCCTCCAGGCCCGTTTGTACTCACACTACCTGGGCCTCGGAGAATGCTTCTTGCTGCAGTTTTAGTCACAGTTCATCATGTTCATCAAGTTCCTCACGTGTCGCTGTGTTGTGACAGAAACCCCGACTGAACCTGTCTTGATAATGAGTCCTCTGGTCATTTCAGTGTAAAGACTAAAGACAGACTGTAAATGTTCCTTCTCATCATCAGTGAACTTTGACCCCATGTGTTTGTCTCCTCTCTCAGGGACAAGATGATCTTCATCACCCTGCTGCTCATCACCCTGACCTCCTGTGTCTGTGGTTAGTTCACACCTTCACTTCATCATCCACTAAGGACGCACTCGCACTTGGCGTTCGTTCCGTGCGCGAGTACAGTTCATTTGACTTCACACTGAAGCAGGCCAGTATCCCCGGGCTTCAGCGCGGTGCGACTGCACGTGTACAAGCACAGAAGGCCGTCCCGACGTCCATTCATATCACTGCATTTCGAAAAATGGCGGCGAAGGGTTCACGGTGGTCTGATGCGGAGGTAAAACGTTTACTGCGGATTTGATCGGATGAAAATATCCAAACGCGGTTGGTGGAAAAAATGCACAAAGAGAGGTCTGCAGAACCCCTGATCCAAAACAAAGCGACGCATCGTGACGACGTCCATTAATGCGTCTGTCATATTACGGCGTGGTGACGAGACATGATCGAGCTGCGGCCTGAATCTTCTGAAGCAGTGACTGCAGGTCGATCGCGCTCAGACACGGCACGGATCAACCGGGACAAGTGTGAGTGCACCCTAAGACTGAAGACACCTTTTCTTTCTTTGTGATTGAATTCAAGTGTCCACAGAAGCGTCTACAGGTTCACAGTTTGTCTGCTCCTCACTTTCCCTCTCTGTCTCCTCAGCACGGACATTTGTAGTGAATGTGTCTCAGACGTCCTATAGGGCGGAGGAGGAGCGGGACGTCAAACTGGATTGGACCTTCAGTAAACCTCTCAGCTCCCTCCACCCTCTTTCTATCGCCTGCAAACAGTTACTGGTTGATCCGCCCTCAAACCTGTTTGAGCTACATGAAGGCGTTGAGGTCCCAGAGTCTCAGGATCAAGAGTTTGCAGCACTACTCCAGTGTGACCAAGACTCCCGCAGAAAAGTCAGATTCAAATTTCCCTATCCTGGACTCAAGGCCGAAGACTCGGGAGTGTACAAGTGCGATGTGCTCACAAAAGATGGACGCAACTATAAGACATGCTGGATCAATGTTGTTGGTAAGTTGATGAAGTAACCGAGTGGTTTGTGTGAATTCCCAACATTAACCACGTTTCCCCCCGTGTTTTTAAAACGGCGTTTGAGGCAGAGCGTCATCTTTTGGACATGCGGGGCTGCCCAGGTCATTGACGAGGGAAGCCAAAGGGCCCGGACAAAACGGCTGCACGCGGCACGTTGGGATGAGGACTGGTTGCACCTACGGATGCTTTCAGGACTCTGTAGTGGCCCTTCAAAGCTTCCCTTCGACGCTTCACGTCATGTTTGCGGTTTCGTGATGTAAAACAAAAAGTTGGCGTGAGGACATTTGTTACTTAAATCCACATGAGTCAATGGTTACGTTCAAATACGTTGTTTCACAGGGAACTTGAAAACTGGTCAAAGGCCCGCGTTTGTAAAAGCCAACCCGCCCACCCCCGACATCCCTCCGTAAACATGCGTCTTTGCTCTTTCCTCACCTTCAGAGCAGCTGTAAGCGTAGAACGGGTTCATTGGATATCGTATGAAAAGTTCCGCACAAAAAGTCCTGTGATATTTTACAAAACGGGGAAGAGAAGTTGACCACGACGGTTGCTTTTGGTGTTCAAAACTACCATTACCTGAGCGGTGAGTTTAGCCTCCAAGAGGTGACGGTCGGGCATGAAAACCACTTGATCAGGATTTTAAAAAAGGTCGTGGGATGGTTTAGTACATCCGGGACTAACGGAAAAGAGAAACGCCCATGACTCGTCCCCCAGCTCGTCCTCCAGCTCGTCCCCCAGCTCGTCCTCCAGCTCGTCCCCCAGCTCGTCCCCCAGCTCAACCAAAACTCCTTAATCAGAGAAAAGTGAAAGGTGCTGTTTTTGTTTTGTGTCCTTCACAGTTGCTGCTGAGACGCCAACATGGTCCCCCCAACCTGAAAGTCCCTCGGAGATCAGCCATCACGTTGAACTGGCAGCAGGAGCTTCACTGGTTCTCTTTGTTCTCATCACGTTCGGGTGTTTGAGAAGGAGGGTCCTGATAGTCCGCACTCTCTGGGCCTCGACCCGCACTCCCCGGGACCCAGAGACCGTCCAGACCCTGCTCCAGAGAGACGAGACTGGAGAGTCCACTGGATCTGCCTGACGATGCGAAACGCAGCGTTGCGTGACATCACAACCTGCTAAAGTGATCTCACCTGTACACCGCGTATATTGCCGTGACGCAGAGCTCTTTCAGCTGCACCTTGGCAAAGAATAAGATTAATTGGAACAAAAAATAGATACATTTGCACTCTTACGTATATTGCACTCTGTAGTTCTGCTTGTTTGAAGCTAACGCGTTTACTTAACTCTAGCTCTTCTAGCTTGTACCCTAATTGTTGAATGCACTTATTGGAAGTCTCTTGGACAAAAGCATTGCTGTGTGAGGGTTTAGATGAAGTTATTACAGCAACAATAACTAATGTCAGTGTAAATATTGCCTCCATTGCTTCAGATGTTCAATGTCAATGTGTTTATCTGTAACACAAGCTGATCAATACTGTTACAATGCACCAGGTGTTTCCAGACTGACAACACATGTAGTGGACAATCATTCATATATAATCCTTCATATATAATCATTATTAAATCATACGGGGCCAGTCTGCCATGCATTAGAGTCTGATATTAAACCTATAATCTGTAAAACATTCACAAATCAAGTCCAAATAAAAACACGTGGGATATAAGTTTGATTGTGTTCTTTGTTTAAAGGTCAACCTGGTGTTTATGAGAAACCCACACAGCCGTCGATGTGTACGACAACGTAAAAAACGGGGAACTGACGTGAGCCGTAGCAGGTGCTTCAGGTGTCGTTAGGTTCAGAACAGAACCGACTGAGCAAAGCGACGACTTGCATATTCTTCAGTTAGTGTTCTTGTTATAAAAATGGCGCCTCGTCTGCACTGTGTCTGCCTTTTAGAGGCTGATATGAAGCTAAAGCTAATCCGTGCATGTTTGCGTGCGAATTTCGCGAAAGACAACTGTCCTCAGCTGCACGTCGGACAGTTCTGGCCTCCGCGTCACCCATTAATACCTGATAATTGGACACCTGAATACGGAGAACGAGCAGAACACCGTCATCTAGTGTCTAAAGATCGTAGTCGCAACAACAAAATATAATTCCAGCAGTCAATGAGAGAGTGTGGGGTCCATGATGAAGCCGAGGTTCCTGACCAGGGGGGCGGGAGTGACGGAGTGGCCATCGATGCAGAGGGAGAAGTTCTGGGAGGTGGGGAGGATGGATTTTGGACGGAAGATGATGAATTACGTTTTATTGCTGTTGAGTTTCAGTTGTTTTTATGTCGGGGAGGGTAGAGAGAATGGCGGGAGTAACGTCTTTGGTGGTGATGTACAGCGGGGTATCGTCGGCATAACAGTGAAAGTGAAGACCATGGCGGCGGGTGATGTGACCCAGTGGAAGCATGGACAGAATGAAGAGGACTGGACCAAGCCCTGAGCCTAGAGGGACTCGGTGTGAGACAGGGAGGATGTGGGATCTGTGGTTCTTGATGGAGATGACAAGAATTTAAAGACGAAATTAGGTCTTGTTTGTTTTTCTTTTGAAGCCAAAAAACGACTTGTTGCCGCAACGTTTATGTCCTGTCTGTTATGGACTACGGTGATGATTTCAAATATGAATGCATCTTCAAAATGCCTACAGTATTTGGACACGGTCGACCACGGAGCACGGAGATTTGTCTGAGCACATCTGAATCCACAGATCACCACATCACTGTCCACTTACATCTTTTCTGCACTACAGTTCTGTTTATACCTGTTTCAACAGTCTACTGCATGTTTACATCATATATATACACCCGTTCACATGTCTGCTTACATCTGATACACGCATGTCTTTCTACATCTCACGCCGACGATGTTCTCTGTATCTAACCTGTACTAACACACTAACATCCTGACACTTGTTCTTCTTCTACACTTTATTCTTGTGGTAGGTTAAAATGTTTTTGTATAGTTGCACTGTCATTATTTGCTGCTCTGTGTGCCCTGAATTGCAAATACAAATAAAGTTTTTTGAATTGAATTGAATTGAATTTTAAAACCCTCACGCACCACTGCCGCTTGTATGCTGGCTGTGGATGGTTTTCCCTGTCCACCGCAGACTCAATCATTGGCATATCCTCATTCATTAGACTATCCTCGGTGTCCTTCCTTCATACCTGCGGAAATATGACATTTGAAGAAGCACAGGAACCCGTCAGCTCCGCTCTGAGGATTCGTTCTTACTAACTGGACCTAGAGTCCGTACTAAACCGGGGAAAAGGACATTTAGTTCTGCTGCGCCCTCCTTTAAAGGTCGTATTTCGACCTTTTATGCCGACGATACCCAGCTGTACATCACCTTTTACATGTAAAAGACTGTAACATGCCACACGTAAATAATAAATGCATGAAATCGAGTCATTTTGAGGCAGAAACGACCTTTCAGTCACATGCAGGACCTGCAGTGCAAGTGCATTTTAGGAGTTTTATGCCCCATTTAAGATATTTCAACAGGTAAACACTTCTGGGTGGGCTATAATGTGAGAAAACCAAACTCCAGCACTCACACACCGGAGGTTCTCCACCTGTCCACCAGGTGTCCTCGCACTTTCCTCCTCCTGCTCACCTGCGTCTCGTTACCCAATCACCCTGTCAGTGTGTACACCACATGCTTTTATCCCCTTCATCCGGTGTGTCAGGGTTGTGTGGGGCCTTGTTTTCCAGCCGAACCCTCAAAGTACTATGAAAACACTCCACTGCCACTAAGAGTCCTGCGTTCAAACCTCACAAAGTAAGTATAATCAGCTGCGTGCGCTTAACGCAACAGTCTGTTTGGTGCAGTCAAATGTTTTCCTCTTATATCTGATGTTTGCGGATGAACATTCCTGCTGCTTTAATGTTGTATCTAAACTGTTGTATATAATGTTTTTTATATACCGTTTGAGTTGCTCTCTGACTACTAACAATATAATCTGGTATACGTTTGTACGTTTGTACGTTTTCATACATGAATAAGAAACTATTTTCCACTTTGCGTGCATTTGAAAGTCTTTCCTTTGACCTGTCGAGGAGAGAGAAAGACGTGTTTGCAGCGTAAAGTGTCCCTCAGGAGGAGGACGTAGACCACTGCCCCGTCTTAAACTCCTGGTACATATCTTCAATTCAGCATGATGTTCATTTAGTCAATGATGGTCCCATTGAGAGTCAAATGGACCAGAAAGGGGCTACGGCCACCTGTCAATCAGGATAGATGTTTAGTAATGTGTATCCATTTAGCCACAACAGTCATTTATAGTTTTAATAAAGCTGAAAGAATAATACAGTTTGCAAGAGGGTTCCTGGTTTGAATCCCGGCTGGGGCCCTTCTGTGTGGAGTTTGCATGTTCCCCCCGTGTCTGCGTGGGTTTTCTCCGGGTTCTCCGGTTTCCTCCCACAGTCCAAAGACGTGCAGGTGTTCGGTTCATTGATGACTCTAAATCACCCGTAGGTGTGAATGGTTGTCTGTCTCTGTTCGTCTCTATGTGTCCTGTGATAGACTGGCGTCCTGTCCAGGGTGGACCCCGCCTCACGCCCAATGTCAGCTCCCTCTCTCAGTATCTGAGCACCCAGCATGGGGTTCAGCAGGAGTTCATGGTTCCAGATGACACCGAGCACAAAATGACATGAATTTCCTCTGAGTTGATTCATTCCTCTTCAACCTCTTGTCCCTGTTGGGGTCGCGGGGGGCTGGAGCCGATCCCAGCTGACATCGGGCGTGAGGCGGGGTCCACCCTGGACAGGACGCCAGTCTATCACAGGACACATAGAGACGAACAGAGACAGACAACCATTCACACCTACGGGTGATTTAGAGTCATCAATGAACCGAACACCTGCACGTCTTTGGACTGTGGGAGGAAACCGGAGAACCCGGAGAAAACCCACGCAGACACGGGGACAACACGCAAACTCCACACAGAAGGGCCCCAGCCGGGATTCGAACCAGGAACCCTCTTGTTGTGAGGCAAAAGTGCTGAGTCACTGCCTTTAGGTCTTCCAATAAAGACCTCTGATGTTCCCAGGCCCAGTCCACATCAGCTCCTTGGTTTACTGAGGTTCTGAGAGGTGACCGGCCTGGCACCACTGCGTCGTGCCCGCCGTCACGCGTCGTCGGCAAACTTCCTTAACATCGTCACACAGAACAGAACCAAACAAACATGTTCAACTGGTTTTAAAAGTTTTAATTGAGAAACATGACTCTTTTATTGAAGTGTACAAGAGCTGCAAATGCAAACTGTTTTATTCGTTCAGCTTTATTAAAACTACAAACGACTGTCGTGGCTAAATGGACAGAAGACAAACACAAAAACAAAAGAACAAGAAAAACATCCATGACTTTAAAACAATAAGTTACACATTTGTACGTCAGTTTGGTCCAAAGGGTTCGAAAACAATAAAGCAAAAACAGTGAATTCTACAATAAAAATCTATTTGTTAAAAAAATGCAAATGAAAGCACAAAGCATTTCAACCATAGCCCGTTATACACAGTTACAGTCACAACCTCACAAACGTCTGATTTAAAATGTATTTGAAAGTTCGCCTGTGGATGTTCTCATGTGTCCAGGTCGTCGTTCTCCTCAAATCAAGTTCAGTCCAAAGCAACTGGACTTGGTTATTTGTCCAGGAAGACGTTTCACCTCTCATCCAAGAGGCTTCATCAGTTCATGTACGCATCTGACCAGGACCAGGACCAGGACCAGGACCAGGCTGGGACTGGACCAGGACCAGGACCAGGACCAGGACCAGGCTGGGACTGGACCAGGGCCAGGACCAGGATCAGGACCAGGCTGGGACTGGACCAGGACCAGGGCCAGGGCCAGGGCCAGGACCAGGACCAGGACCAGGCTAGGACTGGTCCTAAAGAGAAAGCAGACCTCTCACTACAGAAACTGCATCAATCCTTCCTGTTTCTATCATGGCAAAAGTTGTGGATTTCACCCAGAAAGCCCAACTATCTCAGCACAACAAGAGCAAAGAGGGACAAACAAAGAAATGTCACAATTTGCAATCCCGGGATATCGGCAAAAACACAGAAATACTCACTTGGAGGCAAAAAAACTGACACTCCAGCACAGGAAGAAACTCACAACAGATGGGTTAAGAATCTGTCGGACAGAGATCTGACCCACCCAGAGAAGGAGGTCTTAGCCAAGGGCTTGAACTTTGCCATGACACCAACAGAGGTCCCCATAGTGGAGTTGATTACGTCTACAGAATCGGCTATAACGAGAAACAACCTTAATGGAACTGAGGCTGAACAGCTAAGGTTGAAAGTGAACAGCTTAGCGTTGTCCCAGGCTAAGGTCCCCCCATCCAACCTCACCATTGAGGAGAGAAAAGCAGTAACGGCACTGAGCAAAGACCACAGCATCAGGACCAGTCCCAGCCTGGTCCTGGTCCTGGTCCAGTCCCAGCATGGTCCTGGTCCTGGTCCTGGTCCTGGTGCTGGTTCTGTCCCAGCCTGGTCCTGGTCCTGGTCCAGTGCCAGCCTGGTCCTGGTCCTGGTCCAGTCCCAGCCTGGTCAGATGCGTACATGAACTGATGAAGCCTCTTGGATGAGAGGTGAAACGTCTGTGAATGTTCTCGTGTGTCCAGGTCGTCGTCATCCTCAAAGCAAGTTCAGTCAAAAGCAACTGGACTTGGTTATTTGTCAGGAAGACGTTTCACCTCTCATCCAAGAGGCTTCATCAGTTCATGTACGCATCTGACCAGGACCAGGACCAGGACCAGGACCAGGACCAGGCTGGGACTGGACCAGGACGCCACAGCCGCCTGCTGGTGTTTTTCACGCACCAAAACTACATTACCCACAATGCAACGGTAGCCCGCAAACTCACTGCAGTGCTGCAAGTGGGTCATTTTTCATCAGCATTCAGGGCAGATGTCAACTTTCAGCGAAAAAAATACGGTACACTGTGTTAGGTCTTGGTTCAATAAGTTATATGCAATTATTTTAATATGTTTTAATAAACATTGAACCAGTCCGGCCCTCGGCTTGTAGCTAATTTGTTTTTTGGCCCTCTGATGTGTTTGACTTGGACATCCCTGTCCTAGACAAAGAACCAAGTCCAGTTGCTTTGGACTGAAACTGCTTTGAGGATACATGAAAGTTTGAATTTATAATACAGAAAGCATATTTACAGTTTGGCTAACTTTGGCCCCGTTGTGCAGTTAAAACAATATTGTGTTGCTACTGTCAGAAATACAAGATTTTGAATAGCTTGTGAGCAACATTGGTGTAGTTTGAGGAACAGAAAACTATCAAATAGTGCTTGATTTATAAACTCCTCTTTCATTTTTAACTGTGAAACATTTTTGGCTAACAGCTAAGCTAAAATAGTTTGCTAGCTAATGGTTAAACTCACCGTTTTGGTTAACGAAACTGACTGAGTATCATAACTGTGGGGCTACGAATAGATGGTAACCCTAGATTTGCGAAACTCTTGTCAGATTATTGAAGTTATTCATAGAGAGCTGCAGATACGAGTCTTTAAACCAAGAAATGAGTTAGCATTTTGAAACCGCGGTTACCTCGTCTCGAAGGCAATGGGATTTTTAAATGGGTTTGTAGATTGAATGAATTAAACATTTATTAAATAAGGCCATAGATACGGCCTAAAATTTGTCAGTAAACACCCCAGAAGTTTGTCCTTGCAATTGCTAACAACTGGTTAAATCGCGGTTAGCGTGCAAAATCGGTTTGATGATAGTGGCGGTGACGTTAAAGTCATGCGACTGTGGCGTAGTTTGTTCAGCATAACATCAGCTTTCTGGCGATTGCATTTACTTTATCATAAAAAGTGGTGTTTAAACGCGCTTGTGTCACTAATGTGTCAGACGGTTTTTGGCTAACGTTCTCTCCAAACGTCTGTTAAAACTACACGCAGGCCTGTAAATCTTTGTGTAATGTTTTGAGTAAGTTTAATGATGTAAAATGAAAGTCTAACTTCTCACCTTTCTAACCAAATATCGTTTCAACCATTTACTTCAGCTTCGTCTTTACAAAAGTCATCAAAAGGATGCTAATACCTTTGCGTTAGCTGCGCGCTAAGCTACCCTTGGCTCTACTGCGGACACCCCTTCGTATCTCCTCGCTGTAAACACTGGGAGCTGCTGGTCATCCAAATAAACATTAACACTGTCAACACACCCGGGACTGTACTTTAGTCCTTCACAATAAAACCACTTGCATCAACAACTTTGAAATATCCCATAAAAGATCCTTAATTTCCGTCTCCGCTGCACTTGTTCACCTCCAATAGTAAAGATGAGGTCGTCAGGTCTTGTGAGAGTTTTCACAAATTTAAGGTTAACGTCTAGACGCAACCCTACTGTGCCAAAATAACCTTGTATGTTCAATTTCACAGAGATTATCGCTAAATGCATCTATATCTAAACATACCACAACATCTTTAAGCTAGCATGTATGTTCAGAGCTTGTCAGTTGAGAGATATACACCGAAATCCCCGTCAACTCAATCTTAACCTCCATGTTGAGCTGGGGGTCATTTCTGAAGGGGCTAAGAAGAAGAGGAGGAGGAGGAGGAAGAGGAGAAAGAGAAAGGAGTGAAGGGGAGGACAGAAGAAGGAGCTTGAGGAGAGGCGAGGAGCTGGTCGCACCACGCCGGCTCGTCAAGGTTTATTTCGACGAACGGGTCACTGGAGCAAATGGCTAAAGAAAGAAAAAGGACATTCAGTTTTAGATAAAGCTGACTAAAAGATTTATACAAAGATATTTCATGACAAACACTTCTTTACTTCTCTATCAGGGAGTCAAAAGCTAAGATTAATGTTAGCTAAGTGACTTCTTTAGCCTAGCTTAGCACCAAGGCGAGGAGCCAAACAAGGTAAACACACAAAATGAGACAGTTTTGGATTTAGTGTCTTTTCCTAGCGAGGCTAGCAGTTTCCCCCTGCTTCCAGTCATTGTGCTAAGCTAGCTTAAAACACATACTGCGAGACTACAATCAAGTGGCAAGAGTAAAAAATATAAACAATGGCTAATGAGTGTACACATCCTGGTGAGAGTGAGTGTTTCCCGAGGTGTTAACTTGAATGTTAGCTAGCAGGCTAGCTGCAGTACTTTTATATCGATGACTATAAACACAGATTTCTATCGTAACTAGTCAATTGTATAATATGTGTCCTTTTTCATGTTGAACTCTGATGTTGCATTGGATGTTTTAGCAATTTTTTGTCAGTTAGCCGCACAAATTCCTCCGTGTAGCTTAATTCAGCACACGATTTTTCACCATTTGCGTCTTGATACATGGAAATAATTCAAGTTGTACGTGTTAAATGATAACAATATGGTTCAGAGCTATAATGTGAGAGCATGGATGATTCATTTGTGCACACGTTTTTACACCCGTCAGGCTCCTTTCCTTCGAAGCGGTGCTATCAATTATTATCATCATGAAAAATACTCGTCTACTTGTTTTTGCATTTAGATGACTTATGTATCTTACATGGGTTGTTATTGTTTTCGTTCTGCTGCAACTCCCCGAGAGCATCGAAGAACAGGTTGGAACCGCTCAGTGGGCTGGACCTCTTGTCGGGCGCGTTGTCGTCGCCCGGTGAGGGACTGGTGTCACCGGTGGGTGAGGTCTCCAGACCGTTTGCATCTGGCTGTTCCTGTGGAGCTGGAGCGAGAGAGTGAGCAGAAGAAGAGAAGACAAGTAGGTAGGACACGTTTAACGTTTTTCTAGTGCAGCAGTGAAAAGATGTGCAACAGTAAGATCTCTGAGGTGGTGAATACACCCTTCCTGTAGTCTTCTGCACTCCCACAGTTTATACTAAACACAACTATTTTCTACCTGAGAAGCCTTTTTCCAGTTTTTCTCATCAGTCATACAAACGTTCTGTGCGTAACTTACTCTACATGTATTCATCAACGCGTTCTCTTGAACACGTCCGTAGCAAATCCTGTGTAAAGTAAAGCAACAGAAATTCGTAGAAAAAAAAACGAGCTGACGGACCACGGGAGGGACTACAGGACGGACCACAGGGCGGACCACAGGACGGACTACAGGGCGGACCACAGGAGGGACCACAGGACGGACCACAGGACAGACCACAGGACGGACCACGGGGACCACAGGGGACCACAGGGCGGACTACAGGGCGGACTACAGGACGGACTACAGGACAGACCACAGGACGGACCACAGGACGGACCACGGGGACCACAGGACGGACCACAGGACCGACCACAGGACGTACCGGGAGTCAAAATACGCTAAAGCGGAAGTGCAACAACGCACAAAAAACAATGGTACCTGACTGATTTTAGCCAGCAAAAGGTGTCGTTGAGGGTTAGGCGTGAAAAACTCTTGGTAAGGATCAGACAAACGCCATAAAGGGCTGAAAACCTCCTGCGGTAATTCACCAACCCAGACGTGCAACAACGCACAAAACAACGACGTTAGCAGACAAAAGGTGTCGGTCATGTTAGGCATGAACACTCAGTTAGGATCAGCAAAGAGGCTGTGGATCGGTTCATACGGACGGAAATTGCTCCCCTGTACTTAAAGTCCTGTGCCAGCCATGCCCCCCTGACCGGCCTCCCGTCTGATGCTTTCACTGTGGGGATAACACATGAATATCTGCGCATCATTTTCGTTGTTATATGTATGAAAAATGCACGAGAACAGCCTGAATTAACTGACGAACAGGTTGTAACATGACTCAACAACGGAGACCTTCCCGGACTTTCTTGGTTGCCTGTGACACCCTGTGCCCTGACTCTTCCAGGAATGGATGGCGTTCGGCTCTCTAGCAAGTCCCTCGCCTCTCTTCAGCTTCGCTGCAGCCAACAGTGCAAACAAACGCACAGGCAGAGTCCATACATGCTGTGCTCACGTTAAACATTTAGCAGCGGCGGCCATTAGACAGACCTAAAGTTAGCGGCTATCCTGTGTAACGGCAGCAACTAGTTTGCTGATACAGCCGGCTGTGGGACGTGGGGCGGTCCAGGATCAGACGCCCGGTGCTGGGGTTTAAAGTTTGTTGTAGTTGTTTGATGTACCGTTCTCTCCATTGGAGCCTCGTTCCTCCGACTGTAGAGTTGTGCCGTTGGATACAAGAGGAGGTGAAAGGTCGTCTGTGGTCAGTGGGTCTTTAGGAGCTGGTCGATCTGAAACACAACCGACACGTCATGATCATAGACTGTAAAGCAAACGGACGTATACTCTCTCGGGGTCCGTTCTCTCAACTTGATCGAATCGTCCTCGCCTACGGGAGTCGCCCTCTTCTTAGACTTTGACTTTTGCCTCATTTCCTCTGACCAAAAAAGGGCATGTATGTGACGTTGGGGGGATGGGCGTACGTCCATCTGGCTGACGTTTACCTCCGAGGAGAAGTGAGGGCCAGAGGCTAGCTGTCACTCAAGAGGCCACGCCCCTAATTAGTCATAAACTTTAACCTCCAATAAAATAAAAACTAGCCCCTCCCCCTCAGTGTTGTCATGGAGACCTGATCTAAACACACAGACTAGAATGTTCTTTTGTCCTTAAACAGGTTTAATGATGCTGTGTAAACGGCCTGTTTAACATGGGGCTCAATGAGAAGCTGCTCTGTTATGAAACCTGCCCCTAGTGGACACTCAGAGACACTCTGACGTTTTCGCCACTTCCTGTTTGAAACAGGAAGTGGCTGTGGTGGGGGCTTGGTTATGCTCATATGGTCCTGTTGCAGTAATATTAATGTAACACACACACACACACACACACACACACACACACACACACACACACACACACACACACACACACACACACACACACACACACCCAGGTCGTCCAGGTAGACTGGTTCAAAGGTGCCGGCGGGTTCGTTGAGATGGTTGGCGGGAACCTGGCGATGGAGGTCAAACGAGTACGTCTGGACGAACAAACAAAGAGGTCGGTGAGAAATATTTTAAAAAAGCAAGATAGAGCGTCAGCTAACAACCCTGACTGTGACACATTGGTGTCGTATACGTATTTTAGGGTAAAATAATGCAGCGTTCTTACTCTGGAGACTCTCCTGAGGAAGTAGAGGATGACGCACAGAGCGACGATCACCAGGATGATCAAGACCAGGATCACGTAACCTGAGGCAGACGTGTTGGTCGTGGCAGCAGCAGGGGGGGGGAAGAACAGAGTAGAATAGAAAACGCTGGTTTGAGCAGATAAGTGATTTAAAAATGAATAAATAAAACCACATCCTCACCCCAGGACGAAGCTCCAGAGCCTCCATCTGCTCCTGAAACAGACACACAGCTGGTTACTGCTCAGTGATCGCCCCCTGGTGGCGGTGTGTGTGTGTGTGTGTGTGTGTGTGTGTGTGTGTGTGTGTGTGTGTGTGTGTGCGCGCATGTGTGTGCTTGCGTGCGTGTGTGTGTGTGCGTTCTACTGTGTGTGCGTGCTTGTGTGTGTGTGTGTGTATGTGTGTGCGTGCTTGTGTGTGTGTGTGTGTGTGTGTACGTTCTAGTGTGTGTGTGCTTGTGTGTGCGTGCGTGCTTGTGTGTATGTGTGTGTGTGTGCGCGTGTGTGTGCTTGTGTGTGTGCGTGCTTGTGTGAATGCGTGTGTGTGTGTGTGTGTGTGTGCTTGTGTGTGTGTGCGTGCTTGCGTGCATGTGTTTGTGTGTATGTCTCCGTGTGTGTGTGTGTGTGTGTGTGTGCGTGTGTGTGTGTGTGTGTGTGTGTGTGCGTACGCGTGTGTGTGTGCGTTAGCGTGTGTGTGTCTCTGTGTGTGTGTGTGTGTGTGTGTGTGTGTGTGTGTGTGTGTGTGTGCGCGCGTGTGTGTGTGTGTGTGTGGCAGTTACAGAGCACACGAGCGTGTAAAGTTGTGGTTTGACAAACAGGAAGACAAACTCATAAATCCGCCTTCTGTGAGGTACCTGGTTTTGATGAAGTACTGGCCGTCGCCATGGAAACCGTGGCCACATCAGCTCCGCCACCATCTTTCCCGCCGACTGGCACGCTGCCGTTGACTTCCCCTGTCGTTTGAAAGGCGTCCTCTGTACCCGTGGTTTCTTCTCGAGTCTGCGGACGACGTCAGAGGGAGATGAGAGCTTTTAATGCCAACGTTGGCTTTGATTCTCGTTAATTCAGCTTTAAAAGTGTTTGTTTTTGACGTTAGTTCCTGTTTTTATACTTTAAACTTTAAGATATCTTGTATTTAAAGAGAGTTCAGACACTTTGAAGTCAATGTCGCCAGTTTGGAGACACAGAAGATCGGAAATGTCCTGCTGTGGACGCGTTTTACAACATTAAAATCTATAAATCTACATTTTATTCTGAGTATTTTCAGCCGTTTACGACGGGGACTGAAGCCCCCAGACTCCACTGACTAAAGAAAGACCACAACAACACAAACAAACAAATCAAAATTACTGTTTTTGTCAAAGGAGTCTGGCGGCGGTCTGGAGCTCGTCACTAACGGTTCCGCTGCGTTCACTTGTAATTGGAAATCTGGGACTTCCAACTTGAGTCAGGCTTGTAGTAAGGTCAGAGAAGTGTGTGTGTGTGCGTGTGCGTGTGCGTGTGCGTGTGCGCGTGCGCGTGTGCGTGTGCGTGTGTGTATGTGTGTGTGTGTGTGTGTGTGTGTGTGTGTGTGTGTGTGTGTGTGTGTGTGTGTAAGAGGGTAACATTTAGGGGACGGACCGGAGAGTCGAATGTGTTTCAATAAAGTTTAAAAAAAGAGCAAAAAAACACACATAGTGACCGTGAACGTGACAAAATGGAGGCTCTGAAAGAACGGGGTCACCTGCAGTAACAGCTCACCGCCACAGAGGCCGCTACAAACAACATATCTCAAATCTTCTTGCTTTATTTACACCAGATGGCGTCTAACGTGGCGTCCACAGCGGTCACGTTAAATTGCTTCACTTCTGAGCTCTTGTTTCCAAACGTAGCACGGCTAACGTGGGCGTCACACTACGAGATAACTAAAGCTGGGTTTGTTACCGTAGAGGCCGTCAAGGTCACACGTGTCGCGTTGGCCGACGTGTTGCTCTGAGGAGAAAGGGTGGACGGCGCGGTGGTGAACGCAGCTTCTTCTCGAGTTTCATCCGATGGCTGCCGTGGCGTTGGCGTCGTAGGGACGACGGGTGGATCTGTGTCAGACAGTGAGAAAGAGATGAATCATCTACGTCACCCGACGGTGCTAAACGTGCAGAACGGTCCAGCGTGGATCACATCATCATCTGTCGTCCGTACCTGGACCTGGAGATGCCGTTGTTTCATTTTGTCCTCCGGAGACGGAAGAAATCGCTGCAACTGAGACGGAAAGAGAGAAAGATGACGTGTGAGGCAAAATAAAGGGTTCAAATTCTTAGAAACAGCTGATTTTGGTTTTGAAAAACACTATTTTTGTGTAACAGCTGTTAACGGAAAAATCCTAGAGATGCTAACAGCCGGACGTGGCTAACAGTGGTTAGCTCGGGGCAGTACGGTGAAGGCATTCAAAGGTCTTTTTTAACCACTAATGCTGCTGAAAATAACAGCAAACCTCTGCAGCAGCATGAGAAGAGTCCCTACACACACAACAAAGCAGCAACAGTGTAGTTAGTGAAGCCAGAGTTTATTAAAGAGTGTTTTAAAGACTTACCTACTGGCCCCTGTACCAGCTCCTCTCATAGTAAAGTCCATTACAGTGGAAGGAGCCCATTGGTGCTTTGTTGTGTGTGTAGGGACTCTTCTCATGCTGCTGCAGAGGTTTGCTGTTATTTTCAGCAGCATTAGTGGTTAAAAAAGACCTTTGAATGCCTTCACCGCGCTGCCCCGAGCTAATCACTGTTAGCCACGTCCGGCTGTTAGCGACTCTTTCTCCGTTAACAGTTGTTACACACAAAAAAAACTGTCTCGATGGAGTATTTGATGTTTGTAAGTGCCGTAAAAAAGACCCTGGGATGATTTTGCGCCGGAATTAAACTTTAAGTTCTGGTTTGAATTTGGTGTAATGATCCGTTTGTGCTCGGTTAAGCTGCTGAAGCCGGTGTTGTTTGTTTGTTTGTGCAGAAGCTGCTTTGTTTTGTGTGTAGGGACTCTTCTCATGCTGCTGCAGAGGTTTGCTGTTATTTTCAGCAGCATTAGTGGTTAAAAAAGACCTTTGAATGCCTTCACCGTGCTGCCCCGAGCTAACCACTGTTAGCCACTCTCCTGTCAGTCTCTAAACACGGTCGAGCAACAGTAAAAAACGTCTTATTTGATGTGTTTTACGCAGAAAAACACTGGGATCCATCTGCGTCTGACACATAACAAGGTCGCCCTCATTACCAATTACCAACAGCATGTTACGGACTTTGATATGAAGCGTTTCCACGTTGGGAAAGTAGAATAAACGACGCCGTACTGAAGAGAAAACGAACCTTCAGACGAAAATCAAAGTAAATAACGTGGAATTTAAAAAACGTACGTTTCTATTTCTGTCTGTTTCCGTTCAAACCTCCCGATGATTCATTTTCCGTCTCTCTGAAATAATCAGAGTGTTCTCCGATTGCGTGCCGCGCGTTACTTCCTGCACACAGTCGCTCCTGAGTCCTTGAATGAACTCTAACCATTTGAGGACTTTTGGACTAAACCGAGGCCTCGGAGGCGTCGGTGCGTTGGATAAATGGCGGCGGGAGCAGCTGAAGTAGAGGTTTGGAACCACGCGGCCGGTGTGAAAGGTTACGTGAGTTCTACGTCCCTCTCCTGCTTCTTTTCTTACCCCTGTGATCGAAGTTTCGTGCGTGTCCCTCATCTCTCTGTAAACGCAAGAGAGGTCTGAAGAAAGCTTGAACTTGAGGAGGTTTGACGTGAACTCACCGAGGAAGCAGAGGCGACTCCACGACTTCATCGCGCTGACGGGTCGGATCTCTCTCTCTCTCTCTCTTTCAAAGCGTGTCCCTAAAGATGGAGGACGATCATCTGTTTTCTTTATGTCGAACCCTCTTCCTCTTCCTCTTCCTCCTCCGCGACTCTCACTTCTTTATGAGCTTTCTGCTTCGTGCTTCCTCTCCTCCCCCGACTCTCTCTCTCTCTCTCTCTCTCTCTCTCTTTTGTCTTCTTTAACACCATGTTGCCAAAAGCATGCGGACAGAGAGCAGCGGCGTAGCCCTTCGCGCTGCATCATGTAGATGTTTTAGCCTCAGCTGCGTAAAGAAACTTCTTTCCTATTCTGTTGTTGAAGAAGGGCGACACGGTGGTATAGTGGTTAGCAGGTCCTCGAGGCACCCGCCGTGGGATTGAGGCACCCGACGTGGGATTGACTCCGACCTGCGGCCCTTTGCTGCATGTCTTCCCCTTTCTTTCTCACCCCATTTCCTGTCTGTCCTTTATAATAAAAGGCTTGAAAACTGCCAAAAAATCTAGAGGGTTCCTGGTTCGAATCCCGGAACCCCTCTTAATCACACGGGGGGGAAAAGCGGCTTTATAGGGTCACCTCAGTTTTTCAGGTCTTTATTATAAAGGACAGACAGGAAATAGGGTGAGAGAGAGAGAGAGGGGGAGACATGCAGCAAAGGGCCGCAGGTCGGAGTCCCGCTGCCTCCAGGACCTTCGGTCTCTCTCTCTCTCTCTCTCTCTCTCTCTCTCTGTGCACTCTCTCTCTCTCTCTGTCTCTCTGTCTCTCTGTCTCTCTCTCTCTCTCTCTCTCTCTCTCTCTCTCTCTCTCTCTCTCTCTCTCTCTCTCTCTCTCTCTCTCTCTCTCTCTCTCTCTCTCTCTCCTCGGTCTCAGTCAGTGTTCAGGAACTGAGTCATCGACCGCGGCGCTCCACATAGACAGGATGCGAGCTCAGTTTCGTCTTCTCACCTCGATCGCACATCAGGGGGCTGCTTAGTTCTTACTAAAGCCTAAACACACACACTGTCCATGTTTGTCAGCATTAAACACCTAAAACTTTACTTTTAAACTGCAGAATTAAAACAACCGTTACCATGAAATAGTATCTTTCCCACATTTTTGTAGACTTTCATGTGAATCAGATGCTTATTTAGACAAATGCAAAGCTCTCAGGGGGTTCTTTTGTCCCACCTGTGCATTTATGTACGTACATCTCATCTCATCTTCAGCCTCTTATCCGAGGTCAGGGCTCGGGCGCAGCAGCTCCAGCAGGGGACCCCAAACTTCCCTTTCCCGGGCCACATTAACCAGCTCTAACTGGGGGATCCTGAGGCGTTCCCAGGCCAGTGTGGAGATCTAATATATAATATAATGTGTATATATATAATATTTCGGGTACAAGCGTCTGAAATGTGTTTCCTCAGGAGGGGGGCTGGAGTCTCCCTTAGAGAGAGGGGGAGAAGTTCAGCATCCGTGAGGAAAGCGTCATACCGTCAAGGTTAAATTCCTGAAAAGTCCACATTGACGTACAAGATTTCAACTTTATAACAATAGTCTTATTTCACATTGAATCTTTATTAACCTCTAAATGGTAAAATGTTAATCCAGTAAAGGGAAATCCATCATAATGACGTCTGAAGTTAGGGTGAGGAGACCCAAACGCTAAAAATAGATTCAGTACTCCGGTAAAAGCACTGGAGCTGCATGAATGAAGCCACAACTGAATATAAGACATCAGGGATTATCCTTTAGTTTCTTCATCAAACATTTAACTCATGAACAACCAAAAAACTAATAACTGTCTTTATTTTACCTTCCAGTGTGTATCAGATAACAGGCAGTATCATCTGCAAAGAAAAGCCCCAAAATAACTCCAGCAAACCACGACTCTGAGATTTGAATCATGAAACAAATGTTTAATACGCTAACGTGAACAAAACCAAGAGGACATGAACCAGACGGAGTGGGTTGATGCTGGCGTTTCCAGCTCCCATCAGTGAAACGTCTGTGGCAGCTGCAGGCAGAGAGACAATAAAGAGTCAATAAAGATGCAACATGCGTTTTTACAGGAAGTCACCGACGTCAGCTTTAAGTTATCACCGTGCTAACGTAAATAAAACGGGTGAGTGAACACTGACTGGGGGAGATAGAGGTTACCTGAGGAGGAGAGGGAGGGCGAGTCATCTTTACCCGGCCAAGGTCCTGAGTGCATTGAAACGTTTTCAGGTATGAACAGGGAGACGTTAAATTCACCACTACCAAAGAATGAATCTTCATCATAATCCAAGTAATTATAATCCTCCATGTAAACATCTCCCCTTGATAGAATGACTGCAGCACCTGCAGGTAGAGAAGGACAGAAAGCGACTTAAGTTTGTTGAAATTGCAAAAACGAGCAGTGGTTTGTTAGAATTTGAGCTCCACGACGGGTCAGTAAAGGCCCAAAGACCGAAATCGCACCAGATGTTTATCTCAGCCAGCCCGCAGACTGAGGGCGCGCTCACACTGTCCTTCCGCACCGCGCCAAAACCGTTTTTTCAGCTGAAGCCTAGTGCGTTTGACCAGTGTGAGTGCAACCGTACCACGTCTAGGAGCAGCACGCTTGCCGTCCACGGCCCGTTTGGGAGAGGTGGGCTTTAGTAAAGCACGTTTGCACGTGTACGAGCACGAGCGTGCGCACGTGTACGAGCACGAGGCCTACGGCGGTTCTGAAGTCATTTCCTGTGCGCCTGTTGGGACGTAGAAAAAAGAAGGAGGGACCATGCGCGGACATTTCAAACAATGGCGGTGAAAGGTTCACGTTGGTGTGATGCGGAGGTGGAGTGTTTACTGCAGATTTGGTCGATGAAAAGATTCCAAAACAGTCGACAAGACGATTGTGACGATCCTTTATTCCAAGAGCAGACGAGAGTCAGGGAAAAGAAGAAACCACGGTTCACCAGCAGGGGGCGTGTCTGTGTGTGTGCGTGTGTGTGTGTGTGTGTGTGAGAGAGAGAGAGATGGGAAGGGAGTATGTGTATGTGACGGGGCGAGCAAAGACTTGATCATGTGGCAATGTGCCACCTGTGTGTGTGTGTGTGTGTGTGTGCGTGCGTGCGTGTGTGTGTGTGTGTGTACGCGTGTGTGAGAGAGATAGGGAGGCAGTGTGTATAGGTGACGGGGCGAGCAAAGACTTGATCATGTGGCTGTGTGTGTGTGTGTGTGTGTGTGCGTGTGTGTGTGTGTGTGCGCGTGTGTGTGTCTGTGAGTCTGTTTACGTGTGTGTGTGTGTGTGTGTGTGTGTGTGTGTGCGTGTGCTGTGACAACACGGCAGCTTTCCCACTGGACCTGAACGCAACACGAGTGAACAGCCACAGGAGCACGACAGCAAATGACGTCTAATATTAATTATTATTATACTTTTATCACCTTTCCTCCAGGTGTGAACACAAAAATCACCACATTTTATATTCAAAACAAATCAACATCTGATGTTTGTGTGAGAAACTTAAACACTTTCATTTCTGCATCATGCACTGGTCAAAGTAAGGCTGTGTGTGTGTGTGTGTGTGTGTGTGTGTGTGTGTGTGTGTGTGTGTGTGTGTGTGTGTGTGTGTGTGTGTGTGTGTGTGTGTGTGTGTGTGTGTGTGTGTGTGTGTGTGTGTGTGTGTGTGTGTGTGTGTGTGTGTGTGTGTGTGTGTGTGTGTGTGTGTGTGTGTGTGTGTGTGTGTGTGTGTGTGTGTGTCTCTGTGTGTGTGTGCGTGAGTGTGTGCGTGTGAGAGAGAGATAGGGAGGGAGTATGTATATGTGACGGGGCGAGCAAAGACTTGAGCGTGTGCCACCTGTGTGTGTGTGTGTGTGTGTGTGTGTGTTTGTGTGTGTGTGTCTGTGAGTGTCTGTGAGTGTTTGTGTGTCTGTGAGTGTGTGTGCGTGTGTGTGCGCGTGTGTGTGGGCTTGCGCGTGTGTATGTGTGTGTGCGTGCGTGTGTGTGTGCGTGTCTGTGTGTGTGTGCGTGTGAGCGTGTGTGTGTTCTGAAGTCATGAACACAATAAAGAGATTCATTAAGGTCAGACGCAGAAATTAGATTACCAGATAAACGGAACGGTTTGTTACAACGAACAAATACACTTTTCAAAATGGCTGAACTTTAATACACCTCCTTCATCACTCCATCCGTCTACTGTGTCACACATTTGTCTCCACATGACAGATAAAATCCTCGTCCTGGTGTTAATGCGGTAAAGCACGTTTGGGCTTCAAGGTAAAACGTCATCTCGTCTTTTCCTAAAATCAAATATCTGTTTTGCTTCTGAATGTTAAAAACGACCTCATCTCATCTTCAGCCTCTTATCCGGGGTCGGGTCTCGGGCGCAGCAGCTCCAGCAGGGGACCCCAAACTTCCCTTTCCCGGGCCACATTAACCAGCTCTAACTGGGGGATCCTGAGGCGTTCCCAGGCCAGTGTGGAGATCTAATCTCTCCACCTGGTCCTGGGTCTTCCCCGAGGCCTCCTCCCAGCTGGACGTGCCTGGAACACCTCCCTAGGGAGGCGCCCAGGGTTCATCCTTACCAGATGATCCTGAACCACCTCAACTGGCTCCTTTCAACGCAAAGGAGCAGCGGCTCTACTCCGAGTTCCTCACGGATGCTGAACTTCTCCCCCTCTCTCTAAGGGAGACTCCAGACCCCCTCCTGAGGAAACACATTTCACACGCTTGGACCTGGACCTGGTTCTTTGGGTCCTGACCCAGCTTTCATGACGATAGGTGAGGGTAGGAACCAGGACTGAGCGGTAGATCCAGAGCTTTGTCTTCCTTAGCTCTCTGTTCGTCACAACGGTGCGGTAGAGCGACTGCAGCTCCGCCCCCGCTGCTCCGATTCTCCGGCCAAACTCACGCTCCATCGTCCCCTCACTCGTGAACAAGATCCCGAGGTACTTGAACTCCTTCACTTGGGGTCAGGACTCATTCCCTACCCGGAGTAATCAATCCAGCGTTACTGTAGATTACTGGCTAGCTAACGTTAGCTAACGTTAGCTTTAAGCCAAGCTGCGGTTTAATGGGATAAATGCTTCTATCGCTAAAAGTAAAGTCACTTTAATGTGTTTAAATCAGATTAGGAAGAAGATCCTCTGCATTTTTAATTCATCAACAATTAAGTGCAAATATTTCTGAAAACAGTAGAAAACAACTTGTACGGATCCTGCGAACATACAGGAAACACACGTCGGCTTTATATTCAAAAATAATCTCTTTCAAATCAAATTCATCAACATAAATATCCACGTCCAAAGTATTCAAGTGCTGCTCGGAGTATTTGATGAGTAATATGCTCTGTGTTGCGTGTTTCCAGGACTTTTACACGTCCTCCGTCTTCACGCCGGCGGCTCCTTCGGTGAGTTGGCTCAGTTGCACATCAATGGCGATTTCTCAGGCGGTTCAAACGTCTCCCGTCACTCCTCCGCAGTGCAGTCCGGAGCGATGCTGTGCTCCTGTGCGATGGCGGCCAGCTCTTTCAGGAACTCGGCGAACAGCACGATGGCGAACACTCGGCTCTTGGCTTGAGGCGGGATAGGAGGGCAGGGCGGCAGCACGCCAAGAGGAGGCAGAGCCAGAGCGTTCCTCACAGAGCCGTTAGGGAGAGACGGGTCCAGGAGGATGTCGCCGCCATGAGACTGGAGGCACTCTAAGAAACACACAAACGTCACACTGTGGTTAGAAGTGGGTAAGTGCTGGTTCGTCAAACAAGCGTCGCAACATCTGCACGATGGAGCTGCTTTTGTCCTGCAGAAATTCATGATGTTGAGTTCAATGTCAAGCTACAGCCAGCAGCTAGTTAGCTTAGCACAAAGACTGGAATTGGGGGGGGGGGGGCTAGCCTTGTGCTCTACAAAGGTAAGAGGATCCACCTACCAGCATGGGGGGACTATTTCTTGGGATTGTGTCTAGATGGTAGCCCAAGTTCGTGAAACTCTTGTGAGATGGTTAAAGTTAGACGGTTGAGGTTTTGACCTTGAATGGTTAAAGTTAGACGGTTGAGGTTTTGACCTTGAATGGTTAAAGTTAGATGGTTGAGGTTTTGACCTTGAATGGTTAAAGTTAGATAGTTGAGGTTTTGACCTTGAATGGTTAAAGTTAGATGGTTGAAGTTTGGCGTTAGCCTTGAATGGTTAAAGTTAGAGGGAGGAGGTTTTGACCTTGAATGGTTAAAGTTAGGTGGTTGAGGTTTTGACCTTGAATGGTTAAAGTTAGATGGTTGAGGTTTTGACCTTGAATGGTTAAAGTTAGATAGTTGAGGTTTTGACCTTGAATGGTTAAAGTTAGATGGTTGAGGTTTGGCGTTGGCCTTGAATGGTTAAAGTTAGATGCTTGAGGTTTGGCGTTGACCTTGAATGGTTAAAGTTAGATGGTTGAGGTTTTGACCTTGAATGGTAAAAGTTAGATGGTAGAGTTTTGGCGTTGGCCTTGAATGGTTAAAGTTAGATGGTTGAGGTTTGGCGTTGGCCTTGAATGGTTTAAGTTAGATGGTTGAGGTTTGGCGTTGGCCTTGAATGGTAAAAGTTAGATGGTAGAGTTTTGGCGTTGGCCTTGAATGGTTAAAGTTAGATGGTTGAGGTTTTGACCTTGAATGGTAAAAGTTAGATGGTTGAGGTTTGGCGTTGACCTTGAATGGTTAAAGTTAGATGGTTGAGGTTTGGCGTTGGCCTTGAATGGTAAAAGTTAGATGGTAGAGTTTTGGCGTTGGCCTTGAATGGTTAAAGTTAGATGGTTGAGGTTTGGCGTTGGCCTTGAATGGTTTAAGTTAGATGGTTGAGGTTTGGCGTTGACCTTGAATGGTAAAAGTTAGATGGTAGAGTTTTGGCGTTGACCTTGAATGGTAAAAGTTAGATGGTAGAGTTTTGGCGTTGGCCTTGAATGGTTAAAGTTAGACGGTTGAGGTATCGACCTTGAATGGTTAAAGTTAGATGGTTGAGGTTAGAAATTGACCTTGAATGGTAAAAGTTAGATGGTTGAGGTTTGGTGTTGACCTTGAATGGTTAAAGTTAGATGGTTGAGGCGTTGACCTTGAAGAGTTAAAGTTAGGTATTGACCTTGAATGGTTAAAGTTAGATGGTTGAGGTTTGGCGTTGGCCTTGAATGGTAAAAGTTAGATGGTTGAGGTTTGGTGTTGACCTTGAATGGTTAAAGTTAGATGGTTGAGGCGTTGACCTTGAAGGGTTAAAGTTAGGTATTGACCTTGAATGGTTAAAGTTAGATGGTTGAGGTTTTGACCTTGACTGGTTAAAGTTAGATGGTTGAGGTTTGGCGTTGACCTTGAATGGTTAAAGTTGGATGATTGAGGTTTTGACCTTGACTGGTTAAAGTCATCAGTCAGGGAGTATCGCAAGAGTTCGCACAAATCTAGGGTGACCATCCAGACACCGGAAGCATCAACGTCCTGGAGTCACTGTTAATTCTGCTGCCACTGGCAGTTTTAGGTATTTGAATTGTAACCATTCAAGATCAACGCCAAACCTCAACCATCTTACTTTAACCAGCAGCTTCAGCTTCTAAAACCTCCGGCGCCCGTTCGTGAGTGTTGACGTGCGTGTTCGTTTACCTCTGAACTTGCTGTCCTGGTCTTTAGCCAACAAGAACCTCCAGGCCTGAGTGAGGAGGGCAGAATACTCTGGACGGGCCGCCACGTAGCGCTCAACCTGAGCATGCACCGACACCAGCACCTTCAAATACACAGTGTTATTATGTATGTTAGTGTGTGTGTTTGTGTGTGTGTGTGTCTGTGTGTGTGTGTGTGAGGATTTTACCTGGTACAGAGTGCGTACGTTGGGTTGCTGGTGTGTGTCTGAGCTGAGCAGGAAGGATCTCAGAAGAGGTTGCGGGTACGACACCAGCTGGGCCAGGATGCCTGTCACCAGCAGGTTCACAGCGATGGAATTCTCCAGAAGGTTCTCGAGTCGGGACAACAGGACGCTGATGAACGGGCCTGTGGCATCATGGGAAAATACAGGTTAGTGAACCCAGGTTTAGAGTCACGTAAGGACGTCAATGAACAGCAAATGCCACAGTTTTACATCTGATATAAAAAGCAGAGAATGTCCGCAGACTAGAATTTAACCTTTGAGTGACCGTTCTCGCTTTACCTGTGGCTTCGCTTGTACTTTCTGCCGTGTACATTCATCGTCTTCTGAGGTTGGATACTGCAGTTCAAGTGCTTCTTCAAAATAAGACTCTCTCTCTCTTACTTTAATGTTTTTGCAACCCTTTAATGCTGACTTTGGCTCATCGGGGTATATCATAAAAACAATGATGCAGTAGAAAATCGCTAATCAAGACGAGACATTTCCTCTGTTAACCTCTTGTTTCTAGCCTGATTCATTTATATTCAGAGATTATTTCCTCCTTTCACGCCTCAAACTCAACCCGAAGTGCTTGTTGAACGATCAAACAGCTTTGGACGAACAACCAAGTACAACACTATGAATGTCTTAGGGCGCCCTCCCACTGTGCCTCCGTCCCGTGCTTTAGGGTCCTTGTCCCCCCCTCCAGGCCCGTTTGTACTCACACTACCTGGGCCTCGGAGAATGCTTCTTGCTGCCTATACGTCATCACGCCGTAACACGTCACACGCATTGATGACGTCATGGCGATGAGTGGCTTTGTTTCCAGATCTTTCCGTAGACCTCGGAGTTTTTGTGCGTCTTGTCGACTGTTTTTGAATCTTTTCATCGACCAAATCTGCAGTAAACACTCCACCTCCGCATCACACCAACGTGAACCTTTCACCGCCATTGTTTGAAATGTCCGCGCATGGTCCCTCCTTCTTTTTTCTACGTCCCAACAGGCGCAGAGGAAATGACCTCAGAACCGCCGTAGGCCTCGTGCTCGTACACGTGCGCACGCTCGTGCTCGTACACGTGCAAACGTGCTTTACTAAAGCCCACCTCTCCCAAACGGGCCGTGGACGGCAAGCGTGCCGCTCCTAGACGTGGTACGGTTGCACTCACACTGGTCAGAGGAACCAGACTTTACCCGTGGAACCTGTTTGGGCACGGTACGGAGGCACAGTGTGAGTGCGCCCTTAAACAATGTAGTGTCTCCCTTCTCAACAACTGATTTCTGACAAGGACGGACAATACGTCGTACAAACTGCTTCTGTTTGAGAATGACCCGACCTTCGTGCCACAGAGCCG
>NC_139847.1:2420300-2455300 GCF_963691815.1 Echiichthys vipera | reverse complement strand
ATCTCTGATCCACATCAGCGAGGGACACTGAACCAGTCCTTCACATTCCTGCAGCAGCAGACGGAGGACGGCCGTGAGTCCTGCCGAGCCGACGCGCCGTCTCCTCCTGAGCCGTCAAGGCTCAGTGAGGAAGGATGCAAACTATCTGTCCTCGATGTGTCATTCAGACCGTGTGTGTGTGCGTGTGTGTGTGCGTGTGTGTGCGTGTGTGTGTGTGTGCGTGTGTGTGTGTGTGTGTGTGTGTGTGTGCGTGTGTGTGCGTGTGTGTGTGTGTGCGTGTGTGCGTGCACTCACAGGACAGAAGTACGTGTTCTCGGCGATGTGCTGGGCGACTCGAGGGTCGGAGGCCGACAGGGACATGATGAGCAGCAGAGCGTCTCGGGCCTGCTGACCGACTGAACCCTGTCTGACAAGAGAGAGAGAGAGAGAGGGAGAGAGAGGGAGGTGTGTATAGCATACATGTTTGCTGCTTTACCAGTGTGGCTACTATTGCTGCTCTGCCTGGCTGTTTAGTCTAACGTAACACCCTTTCAAAATAAGAGTCCATTGAAACAAAACAGACACAACGTCCGAACACGTGAACGATTACGATCGCCTCTTTGGTGAGTGAGACGTCCTTTCATCCATACGGAAGAGGTAAAATGACTCAGGTCCGTTCAAACCACGGGGAAGACGGCACCGCGGCGTCGGAGAAACACGAGGCTCGGAGCAGCTTGGACCCGGAAATCATATTTTGAAAGGGCGTCACATCGCATCGTAAAAGCCGGGTACCTGTTTCCTCCATTTCTAATTCATCAGGATGTCAGCAGCCGTGTTTCCATGAACGCACTTTTAATGAACATTTTGAAGATTCACGTCAGAAAACCGCAAACGGAGAATTCGCCTCTGAACAAACGATTCTTTGTGCCAACGCCACAGTACGCGCCAGAACTCGCACGTGCGTCACACGATCCCTGTGGTGAGAAGCAGTCGTCATTTATGTCGCTGCAAACAATTTCCGTGTGTCTGCGTTCGCAAAGACAGCTGCTGTCTGATGTCCAGGAGCAGAAGAGAGAGAGGAACGGGATTCTGATCGGCTAACGTGGGCTCGAGCTTCTCTTTATTGCACATATACACTTGTGAAATGTCTGTTTACGCCACGTGTAAACGTAGCCTTAAATAAATTACTCATTTATACACTAAGGGCGCCCTCCCACTGTGCCTCCGTCCCGTGCCCCGTGCTTTAGGGTCCTTGTCCCCCCCTCCAGGCCCGTTTGTACTCACACTACCTGGGCCTCGGAGAATGCTTCTTGCTGCCTATACGTCATCACACCGTAACACGTCACACGCATTGATGACGTCATGGCGATGCGTGGCTTTGTTTCCAGATCTTTCCGTAGACCTCTGAGTTTTTGTGCGTCTTGTCGACTGTTTTTGAATCTTTTCATCGACCAAATCTGCAGTAAACACTCCACCTCCGCATCACACCAACGTGAACCTTTCACCGCCATTGTTTTAAATGTCCGCGCATGGTCCCTCCTTCTTTTTTCTACGTCCCAACAGGCGCACAGGAAATGACCTCAGAACCGCCGTAGGACTCGTGCTCGTACACGTGCGTACGCTCGTGCTCGTACACGTGCGCACGCTCTTGCTCGTACATGTGCAAACGTGCTTTACTAAAGCCCACCTCTCCCAAACGGGCCGTGGACGGCAAGCGTGCCGCTCCTAGACGCGGTACGGTTGCACTCACACTGGTCAAACGAACTAGGCTTGACCTGAAAAACCTGTTTTGGCCCGGTGCGGAAGGACAGTGTGAGTGCGCCCTAATTCTGCGTCCAATGAATCTCTTTCTTTGCCTGAAAGTCGACTGGAAACACAGTTAGCGGTGTCAGCGCACACTGATGTTTGCATCATTTGCTTGGCTAGTGTGTACACCTACCTGTGTGTGTGTGTGTGTGTGTGAGAGCACCTACCTGTGTGTGTACGGTATGAGCAGGGAGAACAGCAGGAAGTTGGCGGCTCCCTGGTCCTCACTGGTGTGGAAGAACAGCTCCAGCACTGAGGGGTCTTTGACCAGAGCGACACACAGCTGGTTCAACAGCAGGACCAGCTCCGCCTCCACCACACCGCCGCTGTCTGGAGCACAGGAGGACGCAGGTGGTTAACTGCCCCGGGTAACTGTTTAAACATGTAACCAGCTTCACCTGCAGCGTGAGAAACCAGCTCCTAATGAACCACTTCAAACCGACGACGCGTCTTCAGGCCGCTCAACGTCTCCGCTGAGAAGGACGCAGCGACACTGAGGGCTGTCTTTGAGTTTAGTGAACACTAAAAAGATTTAAGCGCAGCGAAACCGGTGGATTGCTTACTCCAGGTAGGGAATGAGTCCTGACCCCAAGTGAAGGAGTTGAAGTACCTCGGGATCTGGTTCACGAGTGAGGGGACGATGGAGCGTGAGTTTGGCCGGAGAATCGGAGCAGCGGGGGCGGAGCTGCAGTCGCTCTACCGCACCGTTGTGACCATAAGAGAGCTGAGGAAGACAAAGCTCTGGATCTACCCTCAGTCCTGGTTCCTACCCTCACCTGTGGTCATGAAAGCTGGGTCAGGACCCAAAGGACCAGGTCCAGGTCCAAGCGTCTGAAATGTGTTTCCTCAGGAGGGGGTCTGGAGTCTCCCTTAGAGAGAGGGGGAGAAGTTCAGCATCCGTGAGGAACTCGGAGTAGAGCCGCTGCTCCTTTGCGTTGAAAGGAGCCAGTTGAGGTGGTTCAGGATCATCTGGTAAGGATGAACCCTGGGCGCCTCCCTAGGGAGGTGTTCCAGGCACGTCCAGCTGGGAGGAGGCCTCGGGGAAGACCCAGGACCAGGTGGAGAGATTAGATCTCCACACTGGCCTGGGAACGCCTCAGGATCCCCCAGTTAGAGCTGGTTAATGTGGCCCGGGAAAGGGAAGTTTGGGGTCCCTGCTAAAGCTGCTGCCCCCGAGACCCGACCCGAGAGTAAAATACAACAGAGCCCAGAGATCAGGAACGACTCACGAGGCTGTGAAAGGGCAGCTTCAGACCATATCCGGACCTGCTTCTCTGGAAATGGTCTTTTAAAACCTGCTCTCAGTGTTTCTTTGAGTTGTTTGTTTGGAAATCTCCACAAAGTCGGTTCTAGAAAGTCTCAAAACAGTCCCAGTTACAGTTTTGTGTTCATACGCATTAAATAACTTGGTAGCTTTGGACAGAGCCAAGCTAGCTGTTTCCCTCTGTTTCCAGTCTCTGTGCTAAGCTAAGCTAACCGTCTCCATCTCCCCAAACGTCCTCAGACCGTTAACTCACCCGTTCCGGCTCCAGCGCAGGAGGCCAGCAGCATCATGAGCGGTCGTAGGACGGGTTTGTGGTGCAGCAGAGGCTGCCGGGCCTGCGACAGGAGCATCTGGTACATCCTGAGCTGCTCCAGCTTCATGTCCTCGGTGAACTGCCTCCTCAGGCTCCACAGGAACAGCCTCTCCATCACTCCCTCCAGAACCACGAACTCCAGGATGGGACCCATCGCTCCTCCTGTGCGTTAAAGAGTCTTGAGACCAAAAACAAGAAGGTGAGGCACGGTGAGGCGCTCTCTTCTGCGCTCTCTTACCTTGCCCCGCCTCCTCCTCCATCAGCAGGAAGAGCATGTGTTCCACGTAGTTCTGCACGGCGCTGGCCTCGTCGGCCGGGATGGGGCCGAGGCGTAACGCTCCAGAGCTGCCGCCGCCGCTGCCGTGACCGGAGAGGAAGCTCAGGGCGCCGGTGCCGCTACGGCCCGGCTCGTGTTTCTCCAGGATCTTCACCACCTGCAGGGGGGACGGACATCGGACGCACGCTCAACATTATTACCATCCACCACAAAACAATGAAGTTTGTGAATCTATAAAAACAAAATCCAACAAAGTACAAACAGACTCATGACTCCAGGGGTCGTCCGCACCAAGTGACATCACTATAACTATAAATATAACCATAAATATATAGTTTATAAGTCCAACTAGAACAAGAATGACAGTGGAGAATGTCGTTGGATCACACTCACATACGTTTAAACTCTATATAAGCTGCACGGTGGTGAAGTGGTTTGCACTGTCGCCACACAGCGAGAGGGTCTCAGGTTTGAATCCCAGCTGGGGCCCTTCTGTGTGGCGTTTGCATGTTGTCCCCGTGTCTGCGTGGGTTTTCTCCGGGTTCTCCGGTTTCCTCCCACAGTCCAAAGACGTGCAGGTGTTGGGTTCATTGATGACTCTAAATCACCCGTAGGTGTGAATGGTTGTCTGTCTCTGTTCGTCTCTATGTGTCCTGTGATAGACTGGCGTCCTGTCCAGGGTGGACCCCGCCTCACGCCTGATGTCAGCTGGGATCGGCTCCAGCCCCACGTGACCCCGACAGGGACAAGCGGTTGAAGATGAATGAATGAATGAACTCTATATAATATTGTGTGGCGCTGAAAGACGCACAGACGCAGCTACTTTTCACCTGTTTCCTTCATAGTTTTATTCATCAGAACAATGACGAATGTTGTATCTGCACCTCTTACGTGAGTTCATTCGATGCATTACGGAAACACGACAACGCGACGCTCCCGTCATGTGATCTCGCAGCGCGCACGAGTCGCTGGTGTCGTGTTACGGCTGGTTTCCATTGAACGCAGACGCCGTCTCCCGATAACTAATGCACGATGACAAATATAAGATACAGTAGATAAGAGATCGCTGTGGGAGAAGACGGACTTGTGTTAACCTTTGACCTCTGCACACACAGACATGGAGTGTGTGTGTGTGTGTGTGTGTGTGTGTGTGTGTTAGTGTGTGTGTGTGTGTGTGGGTTTTCTTGGCGGCCGCAGAGAGAGATTTGTCTCTAAATGGATCCTGTGTTTAAGGGCCAAAGTCTGGGTCAGTAATGCGTGCACACACACACACACACACACACACACACACACACACACACACACACACACACACACACACACACACACACACACACACACACACACAGATACACACACACACAGTGTGTCTGCCAGCCATTATGAGGAAAATAGGACAGACTGGGACGGAGGCACAGCGGCGATGACGCAACAGGAAAGGGAAGGGACTGATTGGTGCGTGGACGAGTCGGTCACCTGAGCCCAGTGGTTCTTGAACACAATCATGCAGGTCTCCGGGTCCACCCCTCTCAGCGTGAGGGACTTTTTCCGGTTGCCCCCGACAACCACCGAGGCCATCATTGTGATCGACGGTCAGGTCGGTTATAGCATGTTTCGAGGTCCTTGCGTGGGACGGTGGCCGGTCCAAAGGGGGGCATTCGCTGGCTCTCTCAGCCCAGATTCAGGCTCTTTCCCTGGGCTCGACGGGCAGCTGCTGGCCTGCAGGAGGTGGAGGGAGTGGAGTCATGCTCAGCTCTCACCGGCATGACTCAGTCAAATCTGAACACACACACATGAGTCATACTTTTTTAGATTCAGACGGACTTACACTTCCCAAGAACGTCACTGTATCTGATCTGATCATCTGTAGAACTGCAGGACTTGTCTAAGGGCGCGCTCCCACTGTTCCTCCGTACCGTGCCCAAACAGGTTCCACGGCTAAAGTCTGGTTCCTTTGACCAGTGTGAGTGCAACCGTACCGCGTCTAGGAGCGGCACGCTTGCCGTCCACGGCCCGTTTGGGAGAGGTGGGCTTTAGTAAAGCACGTTTGCACGTGTACGCTCACGAGGTCTGCGGCGGTTCTGAGGTCATTTCCTGTGCGCCTGTTGGGACGTAGAAAAAAGAAGGAGGGACCATGCGCGGACATTTCAAACAATGGCGGTGAAAGGTTCACGTTGGTGTGATGCGGAGGTGGAGTGTTTACTGCAGATTTGGTCGATGAAAAGATTCAAAAACAGTCGACAAGACGCACAAAAACTCTGAGGTCTACGGAAAGATCTGGAAACAAAGCCACGCATCGCCATGACATCATCAATGCGTGTGACGTGTTACGGCGTGATGACGTATAGGCAGCAAGAAGCATTCTCCGAGGCCCAGGTAGTGTGAGTACAAACGGGCCTGGAGGGGGGGACAAGGACCCTAAAGCACGGGGTACGGGACGGAGGCACAGTGGGAGGGCGCCCTGAGAGTCAAACAGACTGCTTTCTGGTCTAAGGGCGCTTTAGGGCGGAGATACACGTCTGTTACCAGAGAACGCTACGGATAAAACATCCCAGTTTTTTCAGACTATAGAGAAAATATTAATTTGACTTCACTTTGTCTGTTTGTTTCTGTAGATTTCTGCTAAATTATCCAAAAGTTATGCATCATTATATTATAAGTTATTATTATTGCAGTTATTTGCATATTGAAACATAACAATTCAGAAAAAACAATTGTCTTAATGTCAGTAATCAGCCGGGGAAGTAACTAACGTGATCTGAGGCCGGGACAGGAAGTGAGGGTCGTCAGCGGCGACAAGCAAACAGGAAAAATGGGAACGCGTCCGAGTCCCTCCCTGGGCGTTCCCGGGACATTCCTTGAATTCCCACGGAGCTCTCTCCAAGAAACCCTGTCAGTGTTACAGTACACCTACCTCTGTGCTGCTGCCGAGGCCACACGCCTGCTGTCCTGAGGAACACACACACACACACACACACACACACACACACCCACACACACACACAGACATACAGTTTACAAATCCTGCCTTCACCATCTGGGCCTCTAATCTGTGTGTGTGTGTGGATTTTGGTCCAATTTCCCGTTTGTATCATAAAGTAAGTGTGTATGTGTGTGTGTGTGTGTGTGTGTGTGTGTGTGTGTGTGTGTGTGTGTGTGTGTGTGTGTGTGTGTGTGTGTGTGTGTGTGTGTGTGTGTGTGTGTGTGTGTGTGTGTGTGTGTGTGTGTGTGTGTGTGTGTGTGTGTGTGTGTAATCTGAGATGAGACAGTGATGTTTAATCCCAAAGCACCACCGTGTGTGTGTGTCCTTTAAACTCAGACGGTCACATGCCATCACACACACAAACCAGGGATTAAACACACACACACACACACACACACACACACACACACACACACACACACACACACACACACTGAGGTGTTCACATTCTCTGACCTGTTTTTCAGGCATTTAGCTGATTGAGTTTTGAATTATTATAATGAAACGTCTGTTTGCTCACGGGCACTTCCGCAGCCAGATGTGGGGATCAAACCTGCGACCTTTCAGTTCACTCTGTTTCTCACAGTAACAAGACAAACAAATGTGAACACACGTTATAATCTCCTTCTTTGGCCGCAGCTGTTGGACTCAAGGTCTTCACGCTCGGCCACAGATGTTCGTTTCTCACAGACGTCGTCATAGCAACGTAAAAAACAGATAAGCTACGGAGACGCTAACAGGTGAATAAGGTACAAATGTAACTAAATTCACCATAAAAACACCACCAAAAACTACAAAATCACAACGTGTTCCAGCAGGAATGTGACGTTACTGCAGTGTTTACATTTCACACACACTGCTACATGTAGCTAGCTACATGCTAACGTCAGGGAACGCTGTGATCTGCGTTGATGTTGTTCATTTCTCCCCAACTTCAGATCTTAATCTTGCTGGAACTTGTTTGATCGTGTCGTTTTTGGTTTAGAAGTCTTTATTGGGGATTTAATGACGGTACAAAGTGGCGCTATAACGTTACTCCACTGTCGTTCCACTGCTAATTAAGCTACATGTAGCTAACTACATGCTAATGTCGGGAAAAGCTGCATCTTAGGTTGTGTTGTTACATTCTCCCCAATTTCAGATCTTATTCCTGTTAGAACTTGTTGAATTGTGTAGTTGTTAATTTGTGATTTTGTACGTTCGAAAGTGCTGCTATAGCGTTAGCCTACTCCAGTCTTTCCACTGCTAAGTATGTAGCTACATGCTAACGTCAGGGAACGCTGTAATCTTCGTTGATGTTGTTCATTTCTCCTCAATTTCAGATCTTAATCTTGCTGGAACTTGTTTGATTGTGTAGTTTTTGGTTTAGAAGTCTTTATTGGTGATTTTTGCTGGTACAACGTGGCGCTATAACGTTACTCCACTGTTATTCCACTGCTAATTAAGCTACATGTAGCTAACTACATGCTAACGTCAGGAAAAGCTGCATCTTAGGTTGTTCATGTTGTTAATTTCTCCCCAATTTCAGATCACATTCTTGCTAGAACATGGAGAATGCTTCTTGCTGCCTATACGTCATCACGCCGTAACACGTCACACGCATTGATGACGTCATGGCGATGCGTGGCTTTGTTTCCAGATCTTTCCGTAGACCTCTGAGTTTTTGTGCGTCTTGTCGACTGTTTTTGAATCTTTTCATCGACCAAATCTGCAGTAAACACTCCACCTCCGCATCACACCAACGTGAACCTTTCACCGCCATTGTGTGAAATGTCCGCGCATGGTCCCTCCTTCTTTTTTCTACGTCCCAACAGGCGCACAGGAAATGACCTCAGAACCGCCGTAGGCCTCGTGCTCGTACACGTGCGCACGCTCGTGCTCGTACACGTGCAAACGTGCTTTACTAAAGCCCACCTCTCCCAAACGGGCCGTGAACGGCAAGCGTGCTGCTCCTAGACGTGGTACGGTTGCACTCACACTGGTCAAAGGAACCAGACTTTAGCCGTGAAACGTGCTCGGGCACGGTACGGAGGCACAGTGGGAGTGCGCCCTGAAGCACAGAACTAAGTACCAGCCACTGTAACAAGAGCTGACCCTGAACGCACCACCAGAGTCTGTGCAGGTTCAGCGAATGTCACTGTGTGAGCATGTGCTCCACCTACTTAATACTTCTTACACACACACACACACACACACACACACACACACACGATGGTGTACCTGCATTACTCAGCAGAACTAACACACACCTGAAAAGTCAACAGGACGCAGTAGAGGAGGATTCAACGCGTCACAATGGACTCATTATTTAAAACACACGCTCTGTTTAAACTCGTACGATGTTTTAATATTGAGATACTTTATTATGATTAATTATATATTTCTGTACTCTATGGATTTAGTTTGATGAATGTGTCGTTGACCTGAGTGTGTTTCACTCTTTATTGTCTTTATTTTTGTCTCTTTTCCATCTTTGCTGTTTGATTTTACTTGTTTCTTCGACTCAAAGACCCAAAATGATCCTGTAACTCATTAGAATCAGAGACTTAAACCAAAACAGTGACTTTGTTTTTCAAAATAATGTGACGTTTTCTCACAATGATGATTTAGTTTCCCAAAATAAAACACAGAATCTAAAAATACACAAAGTATCCCACAATAATCTGAATTTAGTGTCAAAATAAGAGCTTTGTGCCATAAAATAATGACTTAATATCCCCAAAAAACGAGTTAATATCTTAAAATAAAAATGATCAAAATAACAATTTAGTTTCCCAGAATAATACATGGTTATGACTCAGTATCTATAAATAACTTAGTATCTTAATATAATAACTTAAAATAATACATAGTATCTCACAATAATGTTTTAGTTTCCCAAATAAAACCGAATATCTAAGTATCTCTAATTATCGGAATTTCTTTTCAAAATAAGAGCTTTGTACCTCAAAAAAATTACTTTGTATCTTTAAATAAAGACTTTATACTTTATAATATTGACTCTTTATCTCTAAATAAAGACTTTGTATCTTTAAATAAAGACTTTGTATCTCTAAATAAAGACTTTTTATCTTTAAATAACGACTTTGTATCTAAAATAAAGACTTTGTATCTTTAAATAAAGACTTTGTATCTTTAAATAAAGACTTTGTATCTAAAATAAAGACTTTGTATCTTTAAATAAAGACTTTGTATCTTTAAATAAAGACTTTGTATCTTTAAATAAAGACTTTGTATCTTTAAATAAAGACTTTGTATCTTTAAATAAAGACTTTGTATCTAAAATAAAGACTTTGTATCTAAAATAAAGACTTTGTATCTTTAAATAAAGACTTTGTATCTTTAAATAAAGACTTTGTATCTTTAAATAAAGACTTTGTATCTTTAAATAAAGACTTTGTATCTTTAAATAAAGACTTTGTATCTTTAAATAAAGACTTTGTATCTTTAAATAAAGACTTTGTATCTTTAAATAAAGACTTTGTATCTTTAAATAAAGACTTTGTATCTTTAAATAAAGACTTTGTATCTTTAAATAAAGACTTTCTATCTTTAAATAAAGACTTTGTATCTTTAAATAAAGACTTTGTATCTTTAAATAAAGACTTTGTATCTTTAAATAAAGACTTTGTATCTTTAAATAAAGACTTTGTATCTTTAAATAAAGACTTTGTATCTAAAATAAAGACTTTGTATCTAAAATAAAGACTTTGTATCTTTAAATAAAGACTTTGTATCTTTAAATAAAGACTTTCTATCTTTAAATAAAGACTTTGTATCTTTAAATAAAGACTTTGTATCTTTAAATAAAGACTTTGTATCTTTAAATAACGACTTTGTATCTAAAATAAAGACTTTGTATCTTTAAATAAAGACTTTGTATCTTTAAATAAAGACTTTGTATCTTTAAATAAAGACTTTCTATCTTTAAATAAAGACTTTGTATCTTTAAATAAAGACTTTGTATCTTTAAATAAAGACTTTGTATCTAAAATAAAGACTTTGTATCTTTAAATAAAGACTTTGTATCTTTAAATAAAGACTTTGTATCTTTAAATAAAGACTTTATACTTTATAATATTGACTTTTTATCTTTAAATAAAGACTCTTTATCTTTAAATAAAGACTTTGTTTATCTAAGTATCGCACAATAAATTACAAAACATCTTAAATTAATGTGAAAATGATCAAAATAACAATTAAGTTTCCCCAAATAAAACATAGTTATGACCCAGTATCTAAAAAAACTAAAAATAATAACTTTATAGGCTATCCCAAAATAATACATAGCATTTCGAAACAATTATAATAATAATAATAATGATAATAATAATCACATTGGCAGGCACCTTCCTATGTTTTCTATCATAATTTGCTCATTTTGAGTCCAGATCTTCTTCTTTTCCGTGACTTTCATGAACGCAACTCATCCTTAAAAGAGCAGAATATGATTTTACAGCATAAATAAATAAATAAATAAATAAATAAAACACCTTTATACCCTTTACAGGTGAAAGCGCACCTGCAGGGAGCTGACACACGGCTCTCACCTGCGCTGGAGGACCGTCAGAGTCTCACTTCTTCTTCTTGTTCCGGAAAAACAAAAGTAAAGTGGCTTTAAAGTGTTTTTAGAGCAGGAAACGCGCGTAAATCCCGGGTTTCTCGGTTCACACTGCTCCGCTCGCTCCTGAGCTCCGACCCTGAGGCTCTAAGCCGCTCAGCTGTCAATCACTCTGCTGCTGCTGCTAGGCAACCACAGGCCCCGCCCCCTGAGACAGGAAGCCACGCCCCCTGAGATCATAATACCATTAACACACTTTATACTGTATATTTACACTGTTATTGCACTTATTTACAGCCTGTTTGACTGTTTTATTATATAACTATATTATATATATGTAAACATATTTATATTTATTTATTTTAAAGGGGAAATGCAAAAAATGACTCAATAAAAACACAAATAATATTAAATAGATAAAAGGATTCAGTACAAATACAATGAAGCTGATTAGATATTTTTTTACCCTACTGTTGTCTTTCAATCTAACACTGAATATCAGCAGAAAGCAACTTTATGTGTGTGTGTTTGTTTGTATTTATGATGCAGATTTAAAATGCTATATTACTTATCTAATAATAATATTAAAATTTAAATATTGTTTATATATTTTTTATTATTACTATTATTTATTTGTATTGTTTAATTTAATCTCATAGGCTAATTCATGTTTTTTTATGGTGAAGTCAAGGACAATTAATGAAATATCATTATTTATAATTATATGAATTCATAACATCTGAATATTGTTGATATTATTATTATTATTATTATGATTTATTGTTGTTTAATTTAATTTGTAGGGTTATTCATGTTTCATGTTTGTGGTGAAGTCAAAGACAATTTTCTACAATATTATTATTATTAATAATTAGATGTATTAATAATATTTGAATATTGTTTATATTGTTATTATTATTATTAGCTTAAACCACAGTCACCATTAAGAAAGAGCTCCCATCAGCGTTTGTTGCGTAGACTTAATGTTCCTGTGTTTTCTGAGGTTTTCAAACACAAAATAAGTTTATTCAGAGTGTTTTCGTGCTCATGTTCAGTCAAACGTGTTCACATTAAAGATGTCACCTGTGGTTCAGGTTCAGACTCCACTAAAGGTGCAGTGCTGCCTGTCATTCCCTGCGCTGGGAGTTCCCATCTCTCATCAGTCCCCCGTCATCTCTACAGTGTCTCTCAAGTGGTTGAAGAATATTATAGTCTATATTTTTAATACTGTTCCCAAGTCTAATGTATGGTTTCAGACACTAAGCGTGGGAACGGTAAGAGAGCAGCACTGGTGCAGGATAAAGGCACCAGTGCTGCTCTCTGGTGCCCACACACTGAAACTGCAGCAGACTCAATCATTTAAACTTATCAGTCATTGATAAAGAAGTATTCCACCACTGTAGAGACTCCATAATCCTGCTTTATGTGAACTTTCTCTTTCTTACTTTAACTCTGGTTTTCACATGGACATACTTTTACTTAAGAGGAGTTTTAAATGCAGGACTTTGACTTATTTTTACATAACAAGGCAAAAAGATCGAGATTCAGGAAGCTTTATTTATTTGTCCCGAGGGAAATGATTGTGCAACAGTTTCAATACAAAGATGAAAGGGTCAGAGTGACAATAAGCATAAAAACATAAATCACATCAAAATAAAGCATAAAACATCAAATAAATCAACAATTAACTAAATGTGACAGAGAGCAACAGGCTTCCACCACTGTGATTTTCATAATAAATGATATTTTGCTCGTGAGATTTTAACTTCTGTATAAAATTTGACTATGTAACGTAATAATATGACTAAAAATGGATCTGTTCTAAGATTCCATCTTTTAACTTTAATTTTAATTTAGTTTTATTTTTAGTCTGTACATTTGTACATTTTTTTTAACTTAAATTTTATTGTAGTCTTTTTAAAATTCTATTTTTTGACACTGTTTAGTTAAATTTATATATATTTTTATTTCATATTTACTTTCTTTGTGACCAGGGAGATGTGCAAAGTAAGAATTTCATTGTGCAGCGTGACGTCTGTCTTAACTGAACATATGACAATAAACATCTTGAATCTTGAATCTTGAAAACCACTACGAAGGGATGCGTATGACTAGAAATAGATGCAAAATTATAAAAAATATGACGCAAAATGGCTACAAACAATTGCTAAATGACAAAAAATGGATGCAAAGCCACTATGAAGGGGTGCAAAGTGACAGAAATAGATGCAAAACAACTACTTTTGTTAATTGAATTATATTTTACATTAAGGTGTTTGTTACTTTTACTTAAAAATCGGGTCTGAATACTTGTTCAGTACAAGAAATAAGTTAGCTAGGCAAATGGTTTTGTTAGCTACTATAATTGGTTTGTTAGCTAGGCTAATTGTTTAGTTAGCTAGTCTAATTGTTTTGTTAGCTAGGCTAATTGTTTAGTTAGCTAGTCTAATTGTTTTGTTAGCTAGGCTAATTGTTTAGTTAGCTAGTCTAATTGTTTTGTTAGCTAGGCTAATCGTTGCCACCGTACTCTACAGGGGAATTGTTGGGTCTCTGTAAATCATGAATAAGTCATAGAGTGTGGTCTTTAACTACTCTGTAAAGTGTCCTGAGATAACTTTTGTTATAATTTAGCACTGTAAATAAACTGAATCGAATTATATTTGACATTATGGTGTTATAACTTTTATTTAAAAATGCGGTCTGAATACTTTTGTTAGCTAGTCTTATTGTTTTGTTATCTATGGGGAGTTGTTTTGTTAGCTAGGATAGTTGTTTTGTTAGCTAGGATAATTGTTTTGTTAGCTAGGTTAATTGTTTTGTTAGCTAGGCTAATTGTTTAGTTAGCTGGGCTAATTGTTGCCACCGTACTCTACGGAGGAATTGTTGGGTCTGTGTAAATCATAAATAAGTCATAGAGTGTGGTCTTTACCTACTCCGTAAAGTGTCCTGAGATAACTTTGGTTATGATTTGACACTATAAATAAAACTGAATTAAATTGAACTGAATTTAATTATATTTTACATTATGGTTTTGTTACTTTTACTTAAAAATACGGTCTGAATACTTTAGTTAGCTAGGATAGTTGTTTCGTTAGCTAGGCTAATTGTTTTGTTAGCTAGGCTAATTGTTTTGTTAGCTAGTCTAATTGTTTTGTCGTCCATCTTTTTTCCGGCTCATTTCTCTTTCAGTTGGTGACGTCACGCAGCCGGAGCGCGCGTGTGTGTGTGCGCGCGTGCGGCTCCGTATCATGAGCTCGCGACCCAGGGGCAGAACCGGGAAGCTGGGAGAAACGGTTCAGTCGAAACCAACAACAACAACAAAAACAACAACAACAGTTATTGTTTTGAGATAAACACCGAGTTTTAAACCGGTTTAACGCCTCGGACGCTTCCTCACACCGAGCCCAAGTGTGGGACCGACTCAGGCTGAAAAGTTTGGCCGTGTTCGGGTGAACTTCCCCCGGGTTGTTGTGGTGGATGTTAGCGGCGACACGTTCGGGAGGAGGAGGACTAATGTCGGGGCTGCCGGCTCCGTTTTGACCCAGCTCCATTTTCTCCAGACAGGAGGGAAAGTGACGGAGCAATGGCCGAAGCTCGGTCCGAGGAGGACGAGGAGAACATGAGGGACACCCGGGAGCAAGTGGTCCGACGGCAGCCGAACAGCTCCGGAGGTAAAAACACCCAAAAACACCCAAAAACACCGACTCATCGTGGCTGTTTGACGCCGTTTCCACCTGACACGGACTTTATTCAGCGTGACATGAGGAAACAACAGGTTGACACAGTGAACTGACTCTATAGGAGCAAGTAAAAGCTCCCACAACTCCTGTTACATACGTTTATGTCGCTTTGCAGTGTTTTTGTGGTATGTTTGGTGAGTTTAAAGGTGTTTTGAGCTTCTTCAGGCTCTTCATGGCAAAATCAGATGAAAAATGATAGAAAATGAGACGAGAAATGGCTAAAAACAAATGCTAAATGACAGAAAATGGATGCAAAACTGCTATGAAGGGGTGCTAAGTGACAAAAACAGATGCAAAGTGACTAAAAATGGATGCAAAATGGAAACAAAACCACTATGAAGGGATGTGTAATGACTAGAAATAGATGCAAAATGACAATAAATAGATGCAATAGGGCTACAAATGGATGCAAACTGACTTAAATAGATGCAAAAGGCTACAAATGGATGCCAAATGGCTACAGATAGATGCTAAATGACTAAAGTGTTTTTGTGGTCATTTTGGTGAGTTTAAAGGTGCTTTGAGCTTCTTCAGGCTCTTCATGGCAAAATCAGATGAAAAATGATAGAAAATAAGAAGAGAAATGGCTAAAAACAAATGCTAAATGATAAAAAATGGATGCAAAACGACTATGAAGGGGTGCAAAGTGACAAAAATAGATGCAAAATAACTAAAAATGGAAACAAAACCACTATGAAGGGATGCGTAATGACTAGAAATAGATGCAAAATGGCTACAAATGGATGCTAAAGGACTAAAAATGAATGCTAAATGACTATAAAGGGATGCTAAATAACAAAAAATGGATGCAAAATGACATAAATAGATGCAAATTGACTAAAAATGGATGCAAAACTACTTAGAAGGGATGCGTAATGAGTAGAAATAGATGCAAAATGACAAAAAATAGATGCAAAAGGGCTACAAATGGATGCAAAATTACTGAAATAGATGCAAAAGGCTACAGATGGATGCAAAATGACTGAAAATGGATGCAAAAGGCTACAGATGGATGCAAAATGACTGAAAATGGATGCAAAACAGCTACAAAAGGATGCAAAATCACAAAAAATAGATGCAATAGGGCTACAAATGAATGCACAATTACTTAAATAGATGCAAAAGGCTACAAATGGATGCAAAATGGTCATTTTGTGGTCATTTTGGTGAGTTTAAAGGTGCTTTGAGCTTCTTCAGGCTCTTCCACTTCTGTAATATTTGTAGTTTCACTGTAAAATCTCTCATATGACTGATACACACACACACACACACACACACACACACACACACACACACACACACACACACATTTGTACAAATGTAAATACGGTTCAGGCTGCACTGGAAATACCACTAATAAGGTGGTTTCATGTTGCATCAACTTGCTGCAGATTATTCAAAAGGTCTTTTTACCTTTAATAATGAATTTACCCAAAATAACACCCAGGAACGAAGTCTTTCTGTTCCTTTACATCATGACAAAATCTAAAATGTGAATATTTTCACATGTTTTCTTTTATTTCAGGGATGAATAATGTTTTACACTCTCCGTTTGATATTGTGAGGGGAACTTTTTACTTCCGTCTGGACATTTTACGGCCCGTTATCGCTTTAATTAAAATAATATTTGACTTTTTCCTTCTTTTATGCACACAGACGTGTTCTTAAACAAGTGATAAGAGATTCAAATTGCAGGCAAATCCTACGTTGTGAGCGCGGGTGTAGCCAAAGCCGTAAATTCTTGTATCAACACGTGGACATGTGGGTCAAAGTTTACACACCGGGGCATAAAAACACACACTTGCGGTTCATTCTGACGGTGCCGGCCTGTGCCAAGACTCACAGCCATCAGTTTAATGCACCAGCCTCTTTCTTTGTCTGTCTCGTTCACACACGTTATGATTTAACATGACTCTCCTTTGTTATTGTGTGTGTGTGTGTGTGTGTGTGAGTCAGAGATGATGGGCTGGGTGCATCTGTGGGGAGATTACGACACACTTGAAATGCGATACTACGATAACACTCAGTCAAGTCTTAACTGGAAGAAAACATCCCTGAGTCAGGGTTGTTATGGTTGTTTTGGGCGCTGGAAATCCTTAAACACTTGAACTTTAGGGCGCCCTCCCACTGTGCCTCCGTCCCGTGCCCCGTGCTTTAGGGTCCTTGTCCCCCCCTCCAGGCCCGTTTGTACTCACACTACCTGGGCCTCGGAGAATGCTTCTTGCTGCCTATACGTCATCACGCCGTAACACGTCACACGCATTGATGACGTCATGGCGATGCGTGGCTTTGTTTCCAGATCTTTCCGTAGACCTCGGAGTTTTTGTGCGTCTTGTCGACTGTTTTTGAATCATTTCATCGACCAAATCTGCAGTAAACACTCCACCTCCGCATCACACCAACGTGAACCTTTCACCGCCATTGTTTGAAATGTCCGCGCATGGTCCCTCCTTCTTTTTTCTACGTCCCAACAGGCGCACAGGAAATGACCTCAGAACCGCCGTAGGCCTCGTGCTCGTACACGTGTGCACGCTCGTGCTCGTACACGTGCGCTCGCTCGTGCTTGTGTGTAAAACTGTAGTTCTCTGAGTGTCCACTAGGGGCAGGTTTCATAACAGAGCAGTTTCTCATTGAGCCCCATGTTAAAAACACTCTAGTCTGTATGTTTAGGTCATATCTCCATGACAACACTGAGGGGGGGGGGGGGGGGGTGTTGTACCAGGCTAGTTTTTATTTTACTGGAGGTTAAAGTTTATGAATAATTATGGGCGTGTCCTCTTGAGTGACAGCTAGCCTCTGGCCCTCACTTTTTCTCGGAGGCTAGTTAGCATCATTAGCATGCTAACTCCGTCATCTGGACCTGGACTGTGGACGTTCGTGTGGTGGTGTTTCCATAAGTGACAAGATGGTTTGCTCTTCAATCACCTGAACAAACAGATGGTTTAGGAACACACCGTGTTAGCGTTAGCTCTGTTATGCTAATTAAATAGCTTCACTTGCACCATGACTTGAATACACCCTGCTATCCATGACACAGACACTAGATGCTAATCAAACAGAAAAAGCGTCTCAGCTAGCTTGAGTTATACCATGTGGGTGATAAGAGCCATACGGTGCTGGAAAAGCTCGATAATGCACCTTGTAATACTTGAATTTGACTTTGACTTTGGGAAACATGCAGCCACCGCGCTGAGTATAACCTGAAATATTGCTTTTGCCGTTCCTCATTAAAAACCAGCAGATGATGTGGATGCAGAGGGATTTCCAGGACAACAGAAGCGGCTCTGCCTGCTGTTCAGTGCAGACCGACAGAGACTTTCTTCTGTATTCAGTAAATATCAGCAGAGACACGACCCACATGATGCACACAAGCACTTTGATCTCGATGTTGACATTTGGTTTCGGGAACGGCACCGAAACACAACAAGTTCCAGTCCAATGAAATCGTCAGACTGCTGCAGATTATTCTGAAGGTCTTTTTACCCGATAACAAAGTCTTTTTGTTCCTTTACATGAGGGCAAGATCAGATGCAAAATGACAAAAAGTGGATGCAAAACCACTACGAAGGGATGCAAAATGATTATAAATAGGTGCAAAAGGACTATGAAGGGATGCAAAATGACTAGAAATAGGTGCAAAAGGACTATGAAGGGATGCAAAATGACTAGAAATAGGTGCAAAAGGACTATGAAGGGATGCAAAATGACTAGAAATAGGTGCAAAAGGACTATGAAGGGATGCAAAATGACTAAAAATAGATGCAAATCGATTATGAAGGGATGCAAAACGACTAAAAATAGACGTTAAAGGACTATGAAATGATGCAAAATGACTAAAAAAAGATGCAAAACGACTAAAAATAGATGTTAAAGGACTATGAAATGATGCAAAATGACTTAAAATAGATGCAAAATGACTAAAAATAGATGCAAAATGACTAAAAATAGATGCAAAATGACTAAAATAGATGCAAAATGACTAAAAATAGATGCAAAATGACAAAAAATAGATGCAAAATGACTAAAAATAGATGCAAAATGGCTACAAATAAAATCAGTAGTGGATGTTAGGTGCCAGTTGGTCTGACGGGGAAGTGCGTCACAAACATCACAGCAACAAAATTGAGCTCACAGTCACAACAACACATGCAGCCGTCAAACAACAACAACAACAACAACAACAAAGGAATGCACCTCTCTGAGCTGTTAAAGCATCGACTGATGTTGGAAAGAGGCTTAACCTTGTTACAAACACACAGATCTGAGCACATGTGATGCTCAGTCAGCCAAACTCAAGCATGTGACGGTGACGAGCCGAGGGCGCCGCGTCTCAAACACGCACTTTCATCTGAGCCACAACGTGAAGCGCCGTGGTTCTGGATCTGAACGGTCTGGGACTCATTTCTCTGGCATCTGAAGTCGGTTGTTTCCTCAGTGTTTGTTTTCAGCTGCTGGGAAATGCAGCTTTAATCAAAAACATCACCTCAAGTCAGATTTTTGTATCATTTCATGAAACGAGGGAGGATTAGGGCCCAACCCTTGGTTGTGACATTTTGCTGCTTTTCTTTGTTGTTTGAGAAAATCGACTCCGTATTTTTCGGTGATTCGTGGAAAAACATTCACAGACAATGAAAATACTCCTGCAGCTTTAGTCCACCTCATGAACGTTGACATATTTCTGCTTGAGCAAGAGGGCAGCAATACATTTTGAACGTTTGCACCATTTACGTTGCATCATTTGCGCCACCTACTGTTGATTTGTGTCTATTCACATCTTTTGCATTGACTTTGTATGAAAATCACGTTTACATGAACACCATTAGTCGACTATTCTGTCGTTTTGGTCTCACACGTAGTGAAAGACCGATACATCGGCCGATATTTGCGTTTTTTCATGTGTATCGTATCGGCCGGTGCGGGCTGCTGCGTTCTCCGATAGTTTTTTCCCGTCATTATTCACAGACAGGCGTCGACAGGCAGCTCGGTGTTCCTGGAGACGCCTTTTTAAAGTTCAATAAATGTTCCTTTTATAAAACTGAGACTCAGAACATTTGTTTTCATCATTGCGTAATTTTTATGACGTAAATTGAGGAAGCAAAAGTCATATGGGCTCAAGAAACTCATCAGTCCGTATCGGTCATTGGCTAAACGTGCATTCACACCAAAAGCGATGGAGGCGGTTAAATGGCGTCCCGTGCTCACATTTGTCACACTTTTGATCATCGCTTCATTCGTGTCTATCGCAGGTAGCAGACAAGCAGCTAGCTAACTGGAGCTAACCCCGGCTCAGCCTACTCTGCTGTTGTGCTAAATGGAAGTGACGCTAATGATAATGGACGTTCTGCTAATGCTAACATGGGTTTGAATTCTTCTTCTTCTTCTTCTATTTCTTCTTCAGGTTCTTCTTCTGTATTTCTTGCAGACTAGACGCCCAAAGGCACGTCGCTGCCATCCCCAGGTCATAGTTATATCCGTTATATTAGATGCACAGGAACAGTCAGGTTTCCCCAAACACTGCAACAATGGCGTCTTCGTTGAGCCCGTTGAGGCCCTGGATGTTTTACGGAGAACTTCGATGATGCTTACCGCAATCTCAGCGCTGATTGGCTGTCGCGGCACAGCTTCACGCACATGAGGCAATAGACACGATGGATGCTTCATGGTTTCAACACCTCACTCTTTATCGCTCAGAACACGTCGCCCGAAGCAACATCGCGTGTCATTGCGTGTCATCGCGTCATTTACATTGATGTTGAACGGCAGCGTGGCGCTTTCATCGCCTTTGGTGTAAATTCACGGTTAGGCTGATGGAAAGAAATGGGTGTCAGCAATCGGCCCTAAAAAAAACCATACGGTTCGATCCCTACTCAGTTGAGCAAGTTTTGCTGAGTCATTTATTCATGTTTAATGCTTTTTTCACATTGAATGACTTATTTACCTGAAACATCCGACACATCTGCGCTAAACAAGATGTAAAGTGAAGCTTTCTCATGAGTCTTTGTGCAGAAACTCACAGATCTGTCGACTAAACCAGTTCAGTGTTCGTCGCCCCAGCGTCTCTTTAATGGAGGACGGCCCCAGCTCTAATCTCTGACATGTAACCCCTCGTGCCAAACAACAAACGCAGCAGATGACGAGCACAGAGTAAAATTTGCTGCGGTGTGCATTTACGTGTTTGAACGCAGCTCCGGTACAAAGCTGCAGCAGCAGCAGCAGCAGCAGCGGGACGCACATCTGGAAGTGTTAAAGCTCCAGATGACTGCAGCAGAAAACCACAACAGCCAATCACAGCGCCACTTCCTGACTGCTCCCTGCCAATCAGGAAGCTGGACGCAACAGACGGGCAGTCCAGAGAGCGTTTTAGAGGCACAGAGAGCGAGAAAGAGGGAGAGAAGGGAGGAAGAGAAGACCGAAAAAGTTGAAATGTTAGGTTTTTAAACAGCAGAATAGGGAAGAAAGAAGTGTTTTGTTTCAAACGTGTCAGAGTTTAGGTTCTGGGGACGCCACAGGAAGTGGAGCTGACCTGGTTATCAGTTACGGGTGTGGAGAGAAGGAGAGGAAACCAGGGAGGAAAGGGTTAAATGCACACACACGCACGAAAAACGGTGACTGGGAGAGAAAGAAACTACCTTCTCTTTCTTTGGAGCTCCAGGTGAGGACACTTCTGTGTGTTTAACCTTTTCTAAACTTCCCACGGATCAGAAACTTCCCAGAGACGCAAGTTACCAACCTCCAGACGCGTTTATGTCATCGCTGCTTCAACACTCGGCGCCGTTCATCCATCCATTGAGGTCAACGATGAGGTCGTGACGTTTAAGACGATTGATGCATTTATTCAGCTTCTAAACGAACGTGTAGCGTAACGGTTTAATCCAGTTTTCACGACCTACTGCGAATTCCTAAACATATTTTCCTTTTATCTTGATTATCTTGTTTTCGTTTTGATTGGAAGCCAAAATAAATATAAAAAAACTAACTACGGATCGACCTGTATGGATGTTTTAGGGCCGATATTTGGAGCCGATACGACTTTTGCTCCCTCAGTTTACGTCCTAAAAATTACGCAATGATGAAAACAAATGTTACGAGTCTCAATTTTTAAAAAAGGAGCATTTATTCAACAAAAGGCGTCTCCAGGAACACCGAGCTGCCTGTGGACGCCTGTCTGTGAATAATGACGGGGAAAAACTATCGGCGAACGCAGCAGCTCGCACCGGCCGCTAACATAGACCTAATTTCATCTTCAGCCTCTTATCCGGGGTCGGGTCTCGGGGGCAGCAGCTCCAGCAGGGGACCCCAAACTTCCCTTTCCCGGGCCACATTAACCAGCTCTAACTGGGGGATCCTGAGGCGTTCCCAGGCCAGTGTGGAGATCTAATCTCTCCACCTGGTCCTGGGTCTTCCCCGAGGCCTCCTCCCAGCTGGACGTGCCTGGAACACCTCCGCAAATATCGGTCTATAACTAAAACGCTAACGTTCAGATGTAGAGGCCTGTTAATGACGGCTGCTCTCTCTCTTCACAGGTCGTCCTGACAGACGTAAGCCGGAGCATCGTCACAGGTGAGAGATCTTTCTTTATCTGCTTTGTCTCAACAGTTTTGGCCGCAGAGCTGCGTTTGATGTGGAAATCCAGCTCATTCAGAAACTCTGTGAAGTAGTTTGGCCAAAGAATAAATCCGTAAATTACTGCTTCTGTGTGAAGTAAATTCAGAGATTTGTTTGGTAAAATATTAACCATGTTGGAAAATGGGTTTCTGTCAACATGTAAACTGATTTTCTTCGCAAAAGACAGAAAAACACCAAAAAGCTGCGGTGGTAGGATTTTCTTCCCAGAGGGTAAAAGCCCATAACCAGAACTACGTTTTTTACAAGCTGCTGAGTCCAAAAACTGAACCTTTATGAAGCTACAAGTGGATACAGGTGTTAGCTCAATGCTAACACACAATGGGAATTACCTTTAACGCGCTAACAGGAATTAGCTTACAAGAATAATAACTCCTACAGCTAGCATTATTGCTACAACCACCAGGTGAAAAATCACTGTGTTCTCCGTTAGATGTTGTTTTGTATCAATGTTTTCTGATTTACAATAAAATATTTCATAAAAAGTCTGTTAGCTCAATGCTAACACATGATGAGAATTACAATTAACGTGCTAACGGAAATTAGCTTAGAGTAGAAATAACTCTTAAAGCTAGCATAACTGCTACAGCCAGGAGGCAAATAATTACCGCGTAGTTCGTTATGTTTTTTTTATCATGGAAAAGTTAAAAAAATCTGTTAGCTCGATGCTAACACATGACGAGAATTACCATTAACGTGCTAATGGAAATTAGCTTACAAGAGAAATAACTCTTAAAGCTAGCATAACTGCTACAACCACAAGGCAAATAATAACTGCGTAGTTTATGTTCTTTTGTATCATGGAAAAGTTTAAAAAGTCTGTTAGCTCGATGCTAACATATAATGAGAATAACCATTAAAGCGCTAACAGTAGTTAGCATCGTGGGATGATAAGATCCACTTAACGTGCTCAAACTTCCTGCGTTAGTGTCACTTGCAGAACTATAGATGAATAAATCAGTATTTCTGTAGTGTGTCAAACTCAGTTCACACTTTTGTGTTTGCTTTATGCACTTTAACGTTTTTATAAACAACAAAAAACATCTTCTACGGACATTTTCTGCTGTTTGACTCCAGTTTAGACTTTTTCTGCAGCCGCTCTCTCTGACTTTTCTCCTCTGGTCTCCGGGTCTGACACACTCCTGAAAGTATTTTGGCTGTTGGCCGGTTGGCATGGCAACTAGCCCGAGAAGTTTAAAGAGTGTGTGTGTGTGTGTGTGCGCCTGTGTGTGTGTGTTTTATGAGGGAAACAGAGCCTCAGTTTGAGTGTATTTTCCCCTTTAAAGTTTGAAACAAGAGAAACCAAAACTGATCCGTAAGAAGGATGTGAAGCGTCTGAAAAGCCACTAATTCACAAATAAACAGCTTTTTAAGGGAGAGGACGACGTTAAAGCAACTATTTCAGTTTGTGGCGTTGAAGTAAAAGTTTAATTTCGTCAGCTTTCACGTGTTTCGCAGGTTTCAGCTCTTCTTTTTTCACCAGAACACGAGATTTCAAACCGGTCAGGTGTGAAAAATGGTCAGATTTTGATTTTAATGAAGATGAAATCTAAACTGAGCTTTCTGCAATAACTGTCACTTATCACTTCCTGTTGCTGCTTCACAATAAAAGCGTTAAAGGGGAGACACCCCCATGCAAAACCACAATTTGGTCAATTTTAACATTTGGGGTTGTTTTGCTTCTTTAACTGGTGTAAAGAAAATATATTTTCTGACTTCACTTTGTCTCTTTGTGTCTGTTAAGTTAGCTAGTTAGTTATTACGCCTCATTTGCATATTTAAAAAGAACATTTAAGGAAACTTGTAATACAAAAAATACTTATCTAAATGTCCGTAACTAACCGGGGAAGCTTCAGAGTGATGTCTGTGAGTTAAGTAAAGTAAATAACCAAATAAAAGGGGCTTTTATTGTGAAGTTAAATGTGTTTATTCACCGTTTTACAGCCGAGAATGTGAATCATAAACTCACAACGTAGTGTTTTAAACCTTTATACACGTTCAAAGTTTATTTTGATTAATTAATTATTAAACATTTATGAGCAGAACTTTACAAACAATGGTCCCAAACTCTGACACCAACGCTTTTTACAGAGAAGAGGGAGAAATGGAAAAAAGGAGTGTTTTTTCCATCTCTGTTTAAAGTGTGTGTGTGTGTGTGTGTTTGGTCAGTGTCGGGGGAGAGTCGTGTGTGTGTGTGTGTGTGTGTGTGTGTGTGTGTGTGTGTGCTCACGGGTATGTGGCGGAAAGAAAGAAAGAGAGCGAGCGAGAGAAAGGGAGAGCCGGTCAGAGACAAAGAAGGATTAAAAAGACAGAAAGTAAAAGACGTCTGAACTCCTCCTCTCCTCTGGGTGAGTGTGTTCATCTCTAACCTCTCTAAGAACAACTACTTTATAATTTAAATAAGTCAATTTCACGATTATTGTCTTTGAAGGGGATTTTCCAAACGTCTCCCTGCTCTAAAAGTTTGTGAAATCAACATTTAACAAACCACAAACTGACTTCATTGGACACACGATGATCGAAGAAGTGTTTTGTCAACTCAAAATATATTTATTCGCATATTTATAAGACAAATCCAGATGATCACAACCCGTCTTCCACAAAACTGGGACTCAAAATACTTAATAACATGCGTAATTACAGCGATAATAAACAAACGTAGGCAAATAATTAGTTTGTATATGTTCTGTTAGATGTTCTTTTGTATCAATGCAAAGTTTTCTGATATACAACAAAGTATTTCATAAAAAGTCTGTTAGCTCAATGCTAACACATAATGAGAATTACCATTATTGTGCTAACGGAAATTAGCTTACAAGAGAAATAACTCCTAAAGCTAGCATAACTGCTACAACCACAAGGCAAATAATTACTGCGTAGTTTGTTATATGTTCTTTGTATCATGGCAAAGTTTTTTCATCTCATCTTCAGCCTCTGATCCTGGATCAGGTCTCGGGAGCAGCAGCTTTAGCAGGGGACCCCAAACTTCCCTTTCCCGGGCCACATTAACCAGCTCTAACTGGGGGATCCTGAGGCGTTCCCAGGCCGGTGTGGAGATCTAATCTCTCCACCTGGTCCTGGGTCTTCCCCGAGGCCTCCTCCCAGCTGGACGTGCCTGGAACACCTCCCTAGGGAGGCGCCCAGGGTTCATCCTTACTAGATGATCCTGAACCACCTCAACTGGCTCCTTTCAACGCAAAGGAGCAGCGGCTCTATTCCGAGTGTTCTCTAGGAGCCAAAATGTGTGCTAAAGTGTCCTCTAGGAGCCAAAACGTGTGCAAAGGTGTCCTCTAGGAGCATAAACGTGTGCTAAAGTGTCCTCTAGGAGCCAAAACGTGTGCTAAAGTGCCCTCTAGGAGCCAAATGTGTGCTAAAGTGCCCTCTAGGACCCAAAACGTGTGCTAAAGTGTCCTCTAGGAGCCAAAACGTGTGTTAAAGTGTCCTCTAGGAGCTAAAACGTGTGCTAAAGTGTCCTCTAGGAGCATAAACGTGTGTTAAAGTGTCCTCTAGGAGCCAAAACGTGTGCTAAAGTGTCCTCTAGGAGCATAAACGTGTGCTAAAGTGTCCTCTAGGAGCCAAAACGTGTGTTAAAGTTTCCTCTAGGAGCCAAAACATATGTTTAAAAAGTCGGTTGCGTTAATAACATGCGTAATTACAGCGATAATAAACACATGTAAGGAAAGAGAGGCAGGGGACAACAGAAGTGAAATAACGTGACTCATGTTTTCCTCTTCTCTCTGTAGTCAGGGTCCTCTCTCGTCCATCAGAGCAGCCATCAAGAGAAGTGAGTATTCATCCTCCTGCGGAGACGCGTAAAACCACCGGTGTGTGAAATAACTGATGAATGTGTTCCTGAAGAAGACAGAAGGTCATTTATCCCACAGAGTTCTGCAGCAGCCTGGAGTCATTCTGAGCCGCGGCCGAGAAAAAGGGTGATAAAATCCTTATTAGGGCCCGTCCACACGGAGACGCAGTTTCCCTGAAAACGCACAATCTCTTTATTGTGAAATTAGTCTTAAATTTAATTCCAGGTGGCATTAAAAAGTTTTTAAAGTCATTGCATTTAACTTTCGTTACTCCGTAGAAACCTTGTGTACAGAAAACTTCTCATTTCAACTTTGTGAATCAGCTGTTCTTCCTCCATCTCTGCGTTTTATAATAGAAAACAATGCAATCAACTGTGTTTAACTGTTTCCTGTCGTCGTTCCAGCCTCCACCAGGTCAACATCGCTGTCTGAGCCGTCCAGAGAGCGAGACAGAGACAGAGACAGGGACAGGGACAGGGACAGGAGGTAAGACGCATATTTAAGTGATAAGCTGGGTTTGCTGTATGTTGCTAAACAGGGGTTAAGGGACCTTTTAAGAGACTGTGATTATTATTGGATGCTACGTTACTCGTGAAGCACGTGAAAACAAAAACAAGGAAGTGTTGATCGAGACATGAGGCCGAAGTAAAACGTCAGTTGATGTTCTGAAGCAAAAGCTGAGCTAAAATAAAACAAAAGACCAAGAACGTCGAGAACAAAAGATGCATTTTAAGGCGCACTCACACTGTCCGCCCGTACCGAGCCCCATTCTGTAGGGTCCTTGTCCCCCCCACCAGCCACCCTTTTTGTACTCACACTACCTGGGCCTCGGCGAATGCTTCTTGCTGCCTATACGTCATCACGCCGTAACACGTCACACGCATTGATGACGTCATGGCGATGCGTGGCTTTGTTTCCAGATCTTTCCGTAGACCTCAGAGTTTTTGTGCGTCTTGTCGACTGTTTTTGAATCTTTTCATCGACCAAATCTGCAGTAAACACTCCACCTCCGTATCACACCAACGTGAACCTTTCACCGCCATTGTTTGAAATGTCCGCGCATGGTCCCTCCTTCTTCTTTCTACGTCCCAACATGCGCACAGGAAATGACCTCAGAACCGCCGTAGGCCTCGTGCTCGTACACGTGCACACGCTCGTACATGTGCAAACGTGCTTTACAAAAGCCCACCTCTCCCAAACGGGCCGTGGACGGCCAGCTGGCCGCAGTTATGCGTGGAGCGGTTGCACTCACACTGATCAAACGCACTAGGCTTTACCCGAAAAACCTGTTTTGGCGCGGTGCGGAAGGACAGTGTGAGTGCGCCCTCACTCTGCTGACGTGGACATTTGCACAGGAAAATTATAAAAAACATGCCAATATAAAGTGTCCTGACGTCACATGACACTTTAGAGGGTTTCTCTGTGGCTGACTCTCCCATTGTCCGCACCTCCTGTTGCTAGGCGACCGGAGATCACCATCCTGTCAGCGGAGCCGCTGGCGTCCACGTCCTGGTTCCCCGGAGCCTCTGGAGGGTTCCCGCCTCCCCCTCCTCCTGCAGCACAGATCTGGGGACCCACGATCCCTCCGTCCGTACAGGTGACTGTTTGGAACGGTTATTAAACTCTTAAACACACTTTATCGTCTATAAAATGTCAGAATATAGTTAAAATCCCGCCCAGAGACTTCAGAACAACCAGTTTATTAAATATGACACAAAAAAGAAGCAAATATTTATAGTTGTTTCTGCTCCTCAGCCGCCTCCGTCCTACGAAGAGGTGATCAGGGAGAAGACACGGGAGCAGGTTCTCCTGCCTCCTCCAGCGTCCTCCTGCTCCTCCTCCTCCTCATCATCACGTCCAGCTTCTACAATAACCATCGCCACCCAGACTGACCCAGGATCTGCCCCCGAGCCCCAGGACTCTCAGGGTGAGATGAAGCTGGGTTTTTTACAGTACACTTCAGTTTTAATGTTTTAAAGGTCTGAAAAGTCCGTAGAGTTTGATTTTAAGTGCTTGAAACTGTATTTTTTTTACCTAAAACACACAATCACATCTGATTTAATGTGATGAAGAAATGCAATAATCATGATATTGTATAAACTATATGCACTGTTTATAAAGCAGCTCTAAATCTGAGGCCACAGCTCTCAGCAGGAAACTGCTGGATTGTTACTCCAGGTAGGGAATGAGTCCTGACCCCAAGTGAAGGAGTTCAAGTACCTCCGGATCTTGTTCACGAGTGAGGGGACGATGGAGCGTGAGTTTGGCCGGAGAATCGGAGCAGCGGGGGCGGAGCTGCAGTCGCTCTACCGCACCGTTGTGATGAAAAGAGAGCTGAGGAAGGCAAAGCTCTGGATCTACCGCTCAGTCCTGGTTCCTACCCTCACCTGTGGTCATGAAAGCTGGGTCAGGACCCAAAGAACCAGGTCCAGGTCAGGACCCAAAGAACCAGGTCCAGGTCCAAGCGTGTGAACTGTGTTTCCTCAGGAGGGGGTCTGGAGTCTCCCTTAGAGAGAGGGGGAGAAGTTCAGCATCCGTGAGGAACTCGGAGTAGAGCCGCTGCTCCTTTGTGTTGAAAGGAGCCAGTTGAGGTGGTTCAGGATCATCTGGTAAGGATGAACCCTGGGCGCCTCCCTAGGGAGGTGTTCCAGGCACGTCCAGCTGGGAGGAGGCCTCAGGGAAGACCCAGGACCAGGTGGAGAGATTAGATCTCCACACTGGCCTGGGAACGCCTCAGGATCCCCCAGTTAGAGCTGGTTAATGTGGCCCGGGAAAGGGAAGTTTGGGGTCCCCTGCTAAAGCTGCTGCCTCTGGTGTACAGCGCTGTACGGTGCTGGAAAGCTTCCAAAAGCTCCCTGAAATTCTTAAAGGTGCTTGAATTTAACGTTGAAAAAGGTGCGAGAACTGTTGTTAAGAAATATTTGTGTAAATTAATTTGTGTGCAGTGAGAAGACCGGTGAGACCGCCACGGCCGCCTTTCCGTTACCCTCCCAAACCGTCCCACGTTGATGACATCACCAGCCAATCGACACTCTCCTCCCTCGGCAGTGACGGCGTGGCACCAGACACACACTCGGTCACACACACACAGTGCTGCGACCTCCTCGCTGAGCTTTGCTCCCCTTTAACCGCGACGTCCAGCGCTCAGACGGACCAATGGGAGCAGTCTTCTGCCGCTGTTGACGTGGCAACGCATCCCGTCGCTTCCTCTAAGGAGCGGCCCAGGCCGCGTCCCCGCTCCAGGATCAGCGCGCCGCCTATCGTCAGCGACGTCAAGGTGCAGACTTTGGTGAAACTGCGTGAGGACGGTTTGGCCACGCTAGCTGCACGCGCGGGAACCGACGCCACCAACCAGGACGTGAGTCAGGGGAAGTACCTCCAGGAGCTGCTCGAGGCCTTCAGCGCGGACGACTGGGGCTTCCCCGAGCGCCGCAGCGACAGCAGTGAGCACAGCCAATCGGAGAGCGAGGAGGAGGAGGAGGTCGAGGAGGACATGGCGACTCTGAAAGCGAGGATTCAAGCCTTCGAGCAGCAGCAGTCGGCTGACGAGAGCTGCGGAGACTTTGTCGTCGCAAAGAAACCTGAACCCCGGCCACGCCCTCGTCTCCAGGGGCAACCAGCCAAGCCCGCCCCTCCAACTGTCGCCCCGAAACCCAAAAACATCTCGCACGCAGCCAAACCGTCCAGCAAGGTATTCTGGGAGGACGGCGGTTCTGCAGCGGAGGATTCAGGAAGCACAGAGAAAACGCCGGAAACAGACTCAAGCGCTCAAACTGAAATCCAGACATCGTCTCCGAACACCGACAAACCCTCCGTGTCACCAAAACCACAGACGGCTGCAGAACCCCTCCTGTCCCCCGCCCCTGTCCCTGTCCCTGTCCCCGCCCCCAGACCCCCTCCGCCCAAACTCACCCCCTCCGTCAGTGACCCTCCTCCCCCGGTCAACCCCAAACCTCCGCCCAGACCTCCAGTCGCCCCCAGAGCCAGCGTCGGAGCTCCGCACCAGGAGCGGACCATCTCCACTCTGCCCCCGAGGCCCTCCGCGGAGGTCAGCAGCAGTGGAGCGCAGACAGGAAGTGACGAGACGCAGGACGCTGTGAACCAAACAGGTGAGTTTTTCTTTCCTTTAAAGGGTGAAATCAGTCGCAAAAATAAACCAATATTGTGGATCGATTGAAATTAAATATTTAGACCCTCCAGGCCCGTTTGTACTCACACTACCTGGGCCTCGGAGAATGCTTCTTGCTGCCTATACGTCATCACGCCGTAACACGTCACACGCATTGATGACGTCATGGCGATGCGTGGCTTTGTTTCCAGATCTTTCCGTAGACCTCAGAGTTTTTGTGCGTCTTGTCGACTGTTTTTGAATCTTTTCATCGACCAAATCTGCAGTAAACACTCCACCTCCGCATCACACCAACGTGAACCTTTCACCGCCATTGTTTGAAATGTCCGCGCATGGTCCCTCCTTCTTTTTTCTACGTCCCAACAGGCGCACAGGAAATGACCTCAGCTGTAGGCCTCGTGCTCGTACACGTGCGCACGCTCATGCTTGTACACGTGCAAACGTGCTTTACTAAAGCCCACCTCTCCGAACGGGCCGTGGACGGCAAACAAACCCAAAACAGTCTGAAAGAAGTGTTCAACTGACCGGTGCATGAGAAAATGACGTTTTCAGTCAAAGTGAAACTAAATCTGATCCCATAGTGAGTGAATCAGTGTTGGATAATCTGCAGCCGCTCTGTAAATAAGTCTGAAGCTCAGTTGGACGAGTGCAAACTGAACTGGAAGCTTATCAGCAGCAGCACGTGCAGGTTATCTGGCAGATAAGCAGCACGCTTCCTCCAAACAGCCTGCAAATATTTGGGAAAGGACCTGAACTTCTACACACGCTCAGAAACAGCTGAGAGTGTTTTTCAGGGCGCACTCCCACTGTGCCTCCGTACCGTGCCCAAACAGGTTTCACGGCTAAAGTCTGGTTCCTTTGACCAGTGTGAGTGCAACCGTACCGCGTCTAGGAGCGGCACGCTTGCCGTCCACGGCCCGTTTGGGAGAGGTGGGCTTTTGTAAAGCACGTTTGCACATGAACGAGCACGAGGCCTACGGCGGCTCTGAGGTCATTTCCTGTGCGCCTGTTGGGACGTAGAAAAAAGAAGGAGGGACCATGCGCGGACATTTCAAACAATGGCGGTGAAAGGTTCACGTTGGTGTGATGCGGAGGTGGAGTGTTTACTGCAGATTTGGTCGATGAAAAGATTCAAAAACAGTCGACAAGACGCACAAAAACTCCGAGGTCTACGGAAAGATCTGGAAACAAAGCCACGCATCGCCATGACGTCATCAATGCGTGTGACGTGTTACGGCGTGATGACGTATAGGCAGCAAGAAGCATTCTCCGAGGCCCAGGTAGTGTGAGTACAAACGGGCCTGGAGGGGGGGACAAGGACCCTAAAGCACGGGGCACGGGACGGAGGCACAGTGGGAGGGCGCCCTTAAAGCCAGGAGATTCCATTTTTTCCGACTGTGTCAAAAAATACTGATGATATTTAACCCGGTCTTGTTGTAATATGTCTGTTTTGTTGTCGTTTCAGTGAAAGTAGGAAGTGTTCGACGTCCAAGCGTCCCGACCAAACCAGCAGCACTGAACTCACTACGCAGAGCTAGTGGTGAGTGCGTGTGTGTGTGTGAGTGAGAGTGTGTGTGTGTGTGTGTGTGTGTGTGTGTGTGTGTGTGTGGCAGTACAATGGAGTGTTTGAGAGCTTAGAGACGCAAATCTTTCTGCTCATTTCGTTGCAGAAATATGCAAACGTATGGAGAGATTTCGCGTGTGTGTTCAGTCCAAACGTTGTGAAAGAAAAGTACAGTGATTGTGTGAGAAGGAAAAAGCCTCTACTGTTGTTCATGTATACTGTACTCTGTGTGTGTGTGTGTGTGTGTGTGTGTGTAAGCCCTGTGATTGGTTAACCTGACAGAGACTCCCCATTATGCAACAGGCAGCTGCATCATGAATCTGTGTAACCCAGGATGCAGGTTTCCGTAGTTTTCTTCTGGTTTAAACGTGTCACAGTAAAACCGTCCAGTCAGTCACAGCTGCAGAACCTGAAGTGTGTTAAACTATCTTAAACGTTTGACTCATGTGGAGCCTCATCTCTATTTCAAAATGTTATGTTTTAATATGCAAATGAGGTGTTATCTAATGCTAACTTTTGGTGAATTTAGGAGAAATGTACGGACACAAACGGCCGAAGTGAAGTCCAACAAATGTTTTCTTTATAGTCCAGAACAAGACGTGTAAAACTGACCAGTGCTTGTGTCTAGACACAAACAGACTACCGTATTTTCCGCATTATAAGGCGCACCACATTATAATGAATGTCTTATTTTGAGACTTTTTTCATATATAAGGCGCACCGCATTATAAGGCGCATAGAACAGACGCTACAGTGGAGGCTGGGGTTGCGTTAAGGACCGCCTCTAAACTCATTGATGTTATGTTCGCGTGCTAGCGCGAGTAGCATCCAGGTGAAGACCCTCACTTGACACAACCCCCTTGCTTGACGGAAGTGACGCAAAAGTTTTTTTTTTCAAGTGAGGGGCTCGTGCTCCGGGTCTGCAGCTGGACAGTATCGTGCTAGCGCTGTTGCCTTCAGTGGAACAGTGATCGTACGGACACTTTTTCTTGCTGCTCTCTGTTCAACAACCCACTGTTGGAGTTTGTCCTCCAGCTGCAGCCGTCTCGCTCTGTTCCCTCTAAACTCTGTTTAGTCTTCTTTACTCGGCGCAGGTCGTCTTGTTGCTTCCTCCACTTCGGCACCATTGATTGGTTCATGTTCAACTCTCTGGCTGCTGCTCTATTCCCGTGTTCTGCTGCGTGACTAATGGCCTTGAGTGTAAACTCTGCGTCGTAAGCGTGTCTCTTAACAGGAGCCATTTTGGGCTCTTTACACAAACACACACATGGAAATGAAACGGCACGCTTCACGCAGTCGTATATCTCAACATGCACCGCGCGTTACTTCTTCTACGGGGGAAAATAGAGTCGGCGGCTGCTCACCGTAGTTGGAGACCTGTTGTGGCTCAATATTGGTCCATATATAAGGAGCACCGGATTATAAGGAGCACTGTCGGCTTTTGAGACATTTGAAGGTTTTTAGGTGCAACTTATAGTGCGGAGAATACGGTAATTGAAGTCAAAACAGTCACCTTCTCTCGTCCTCCAGCTCCAAATCTGACCCCTAAACCCACTGGAGCCTCGCAGACGCCTCCAGATCCAAACCCAGTCCCGCCCAAACCTGCAGCTCCGTCCCCACCCACGGCCCCCAAACCTTCAGGACCGGCACCGGCACCGGCTCCAACCCCGGGGCTGAAACCACCGACTCCAACTCCAGCTCCTGTTTGTGCTCCAGCTCCTGCTCCTGCTCCTGCTCCTGCTCCGGCTCCTGCTCCTGCTCCTGCTCCTGCTCCTGCTCCTGCTCCTGTTAGTGCTCCGGCTCCTGCTCTGAGGAAAGGCGCCGTGATCCAGACCAAACCAGAAACCCCGGGCCCGGCAAACCCCACCTCCTCGGAGCCTCCTCTCCCTCCACGGTGAGACAGAGATGTGACGACGACCTGTAAATGTGCTGATACGTGACTACAGTCTTGTCTAAAAGTCTTGCTGTAGACTTGTTTTATTTTGAAAAGCAGCTTCTCTTCCTGTTTCGGGCACCTCAATCCTTCTCCCTCCTCTCCAGGCCGTCAAGCGTGAAGCTCCTCCCCCTCCGTCCTCCACCAATCAAAGCCACCCCTGGACGACCGCCGCCTCCGGCCGTCACCCCCGGCTCCCTCGGCCAACCAGACTCCTCCGTCCAAAACTGGCCACGCCCCTTCTGTGTCGACCGCCGCCAAGTCTTCGCCTTCACAAACCGCTCCGCCCTCTTCTACAGTATCAGCCAATCAGGTGCAGCCTCAAAGAGCGTCAAAGAGAGGACCCCCTCTGCCCCCCCGCCCTAAACCCGGACACCCCCTCTATAACAGCTACGTGGTACGCACACACACACACACACACACACACACACACACACACACACACACACACACACACACACACACACACACACACACACACTCACAGATTTTACATTTCTTACTTGTGTCTCAGAAACAGGAAGTCCTGATCGTCCTGGACGACCCGAGCCCCTCAGAGCACCAATCAGGAGAAGGGAGGAGTCAGACCGCCGTCATCAGAGCGTCTCAGTGTCTCCTGGACCTGGACATCCGACCAGAGCCCGCCCCCGACCGGGACAGCCAATCAAAACCTGCCCTGGAGGGCCTTGGCCTATCAGACTCTCAGGTATTCGAGCGCTCTTCTTAAAGACATTTTTTTACATTTATTATTATTTTATTTTCAGCGTTTCATTAGATGAGGAAATGTTTTCTATTAAATTATTTTAATTATTATTATTAAGTGTTTTTATGAAATCTGCACATGGAGAGATTATAAATATTAGTAATATTAATAAAAGTAATTAGTAAAATTATTCCTCTCCTCCTCTTCCTCGTCCTCCTCCTCTCCTCTCTCCTCCTCCTCCTCTCTTCCTCCTCCTCCCACTCCTCCTCCTCACCTACTCTCCTCCTCCTCCTCTCCTCCTCCTCCTCCTCTCCTCTCT
>NC_139847.1:2405614-2420100 GCF_963691815.1 Echiichthys vipera | reverse complement strand
ACGCTCTTCTTAAAGATATTTCATTACATTAATTATTATTTTATTTCAGCCTGAGGTTTTTTTAAGGTTCAGCGTTTCATTAAATGAGGAAATATTAAATTATTTTAATTATTATTACAAGTGTTTTTATGAAATCTGCACATATTAATATTAGTAATATTATTAAAAAAGTCAAATTATTCCTCCTCCTCTCCTCTTCCTCTCCTCCTCCTCCACTCCTCTCTTCCTCCTCCTCCTCTCTTCCTCCTCCTCCTCCTCCTCCTCTATCCTCCTCCTCTCCTCTCTCCTCCTCTTCCTCTCCTCTCTTCCTCCTCCTCCTCTCCTCTCTCCTCCTCCTCGCTCTTTCTCCTCCTCTCTTCCTCCTCCTCCTCTCCTCCTCCTCCTCCTCCTCTCCTCCTCCTCCTCTCCTTGTCCTTTCCTCTCTCCTCCCCTCCTCCTCTTCCTCCTCCTCCTCCTCTCTCTTCATCCTCTCCTCCTCCTACTCTCCTCCTCTCTTCCTCCTCCTCCTCTCCTCCTTTGTCTCGTAGTCCATCCTTCCTGTGACGGAGCAGAAGGAGGAGCCCACCCCTCCTCCTGTCAGGTCAGACTCATCAACACCACCATGAACCAACAGCTTTTTCTACAAGGTCACATTTAATTTAGCGTATATTTCCGTGCGTGCGTGTGTGTGTGTGTGTGTGTGTGCGTGTGTGTGTGTGTGCAGCGGTCCTCGGTGCGTCGCCTTGTTCGACTACGTGGGAGAGGAGGACGACGAGCTCACCTTCTCCCAGGGCGACGTCATCGCCCTCCTGGAGCTCATCGGGGAGGAGTGGGGGCGGGGCCAGATCCACGGGCGGGTCGGGATTTTCCCGCTGAGCTTCGCGGAGGTCGTGGAGCCGCTTTTACCGCCACCGGAGGAGAAAACCACGGCGACAGAGAGTACGGGTGGGCTGAAAGACTCGACTTACTACTACTCACCGCGACTGACTGTGATAAATTAATGGGTGAATTGATTGATGTGTTCTTTTCTTTAGAGTTGAATATAACTGCACCAAAGACCGCACAGGACCCCGACTCGGAGGTGAGTGTGTGTGTGTGAGAGTGTGTGTGTGTGTGAGTCTGTGTGTGTGTGAGTGTGTGTGTTTAAACTGTAAGTCAGGAGAAAATAGACCCCAAAATCTAGAGATGCTCCGAGACGATACCTGATCTGCCGACACCGATCCGATTCCTACTGTTGGATGAATGAAGCGTATGTATACCTGTCCGAGTCCCTGAGAGACAGAGGGTCGAGGGAGTGCGTGTGAGAGGGTCGAGCGAGCGCGTGTGTCAGAGGGTCGAGGGAGAGCGTGTAAGAAAAAATGACGTGATCTTTAATGACGTACAGAGAGGCGTTGCTATGGAGACGATGCACCGTGTCGTCCCGTCTCGTTGGTCTGAACGTGTTTCAGAAACGCTGCAGAGCTGCACGATGCAAGTTTCAACTCGCTGCGAATGTTTAGTCTGAACTTAACTGTACAGTGTGTTAAAGTGTGTGTGTTGCAGTTGGTAAACGTGTGTGTGTGTGTGTGTGTGTGTGTGTGTGTCAGTGGGCGGAGGCTCTGTTTGACTTCCCCGGTCAGACTGCAGAGGACCTGTCCTTCCACAAGGGGGCGCTCATCCAGGTGACGGAGCACATCGATGCTGAGTGGAGCAGAGGAAGACTGGAGGGGAGGGAGGGGATCTACCCCTCCGCCTTCACACAGGCCTGCCCGGGTACAACACACACACACACACACACACACACACACACACACACACACACATGCACACACACACACAGACACACACACACACACACACACACAGATAAAACACTGTCATTCAGTTCATTTATTTCAGTTTGGTTTTATTGATGCTGTGCTGTGAAACACTTGTTTGTTTGTATGTTATACAATATGCAGTGTATGGTTGCTCTCTAACCACAACTTCCTCTTCCTGTTTCCAGCTCAGCCAATCACAGCGCAGCAGTCGGCGGTTAAAGCTGTGGTCAAGTTTGACTTCACAGCAGAGAGCGAGGACGAGCTCACGTTAAAGGTGACGGATGATTTCTGACATTAACAAGGTTTCTCAGGGCGCCCTCCCACTGTTCCTCCGCCCCGTGCCCCGTGCTTTAGGGTCCTTGTCCCCCCCTCCAGGCCCGTTTGTACTCACACTACCTGGGCCTCGGAGAATGCTTCTTGCTGCCTATACGTCATCACGCCGTAACACGTCACACGCATTGATGACGTCATGGCGATGCGTGGCTTTGTTTCCAGATCTTTCCGTAGACCTCGGAGTTTTTGTGCGTCTTGTCGACTGTTTTTGAATCTTTTCATCGACCAAATCTGCAGTAAACACTCCACCTCCGCATCACACCAACGTGAACCTTTCACCGCCATTGTTTGAAATGTCCGCGCATGGTCCCTCCTTCTTTTTTCTACGTCCCAACAGGCGCACAGGAAATGACCTCAGAACCGCCGTAGGCCTCGTGCTCGTACACGTGTGCACGCTCGTGCTCGTACATGTGCAAACGTGCTTTACTAAAGCCCACCTCTCCCAAGCGTGCCGTTCCCAGACATGGTACAGTTGCACTCACACTGGTCAAAGGAACCAGACTTTAGCCGTGAAACGTGTTTGGGCACGGTACGGAGGAACAGTGGGAGTGCGCCCTTAAATGTGAAGTCTAAATATGCAAATGAGCTGATTTTCATACATTTCCTGCCTTTTTATTGAAGGTAAAATAATCTCTCTCTTCCTGTCGTCGCCTTCCTTCAGGTCGGTGACATCATCACACGGGTGGAGTTTGTGGATGAGCAGTGGATTCTGGGAGTTGTGGGCGGGAAGCGCGGGCTCGTCCCTAAAAACTACATTTCACTTCTCTGACGAGGAAGAACTGACCAACAGACGCTCTCTTCTGGGTTTTTTTTTGAGATGGGGGGTGGGGGGTTTGAACCGGGAACCTCGCCCACGCCAACCCTGACCTCTGCTCCAGTGTTTCAAAAGCTTTCCAGGCACTTTTTTAAACGACACAAAAGCAGCCTGGTCCGTGTTTCGTGTGTTGTTCTGTCACAAAATTGGAGAAACTGGAACTTTGGGGCGTTAGCGGAGCGTCTCTTTGATTGACGACCGCGACGCCTGAGAACGGGACGGACCGGCGCCGCCGCCTTAACGCCGGAGTACAACTTCCTCTGTGCTCCGATAGACTTTCTCCCACCTGGACTGGATTTGACTTCCTTTCCCTCACTGACTGAACCGTCACTTCCCTTCTCTGTGTCTTGTTACAGATGTTTATCGTCGACCTTCTGAAGATGTTACTCCGGGTCGATCCGTCCGACTCGCAGTATTCAAACCGGAACGCTCCCGAGGTTTAAACACGAGCACGGCGCCGCGTTAAAGCTCTGTGTCGGATGTTTTTAAGTGTAGGAGCTCCGTCTACACACCGTAGATGGAGCTTGACGCAGAAGCTGCTGCATTTAAGCGCGTTTTAGACTCTTAAATGAGGTTTAATTTCAGCTTTTTTTAGATTATTTTCACAGCTGAAGTCAAACGCCGCGTTAGGACGGCGCGCTCTCTTCACAGCCACCAGACTATTCTCACAACAACGCTGATTTCACCTCAGACCTTTACCTTTAACGTCCTCATGCAGAGAAAACTGAATAATGTGGAGCTTTAAGTCGAACGGCTCTGGTTTTGTGTTCTCCGCCTATAAAAACGCCACTTTACGTTGAAATGAACCGTGCGGATGTTTTGCGACACCGTAGGTCCCCGTAGCTATTTATAAATGTCGTTTTTTCTGTTCTTCTACGTGTTTTCGTTGATAAATTCCTCCAAAAAACTTCACATTCCCAAAGTTTTGAGTTTAAACCGAACGTTAAAGGCTGAATTTCACCGTCGTCACAGCTGACGGAGGATTTAAAGGATGGAGGGAAGCACTGTTTGAGTTCTGTTCACAGGTTTAAACAGGAGCAGAGTGGTTTTAAGTTAATTTTTTACCTTAAAAATGACGTTTATACAGCGACATTTCTGTTATTTCAATAAATAAGTCGGTAAATAAATCGGTAACGCCTCGTTTTATAAACTCCTGTGTGAAATAAATACAGTTTTAAAGTATTTTCATATGAATTTAGACGTAATTGTTCAACATAATGCTTCAACTCAACACTAATAAAGCAAACAAACGTATTATGAACATTGTGTTTAAATTGTTTTATGAAAATGTAAATAAGAGATTAAACATGCAGCTTTACAAAAACCACATTTCATTCTTAATTAAGTCGTAAAACATAGTTTAGAGTTTATGATGTTCAGAGCTAAATGTCACATAATGTAATTTCATATTAACGAGGAACTCAAACACTGTGGTTCATGTTTGACGTCCTGCAGTTAAACAGAGTCGTCACGTCACGGAGCCGTCGTTTTAAAGAAATGTTCCGTGTCGTCTTTGACCTGTTTTCAGACTGAAACACTAACGTGTGAGTGAGAGCGACGCCTTTACAGAGACATTTTAACGTGTAACCGAACATTTCAACTTTATAACACAAATAAAACTTTCAGACACTTCAACAAGAGTTTAATTTGTTTCTTTTTGTTGCTTTTTTGACTTGAATATAACTTGATTTAAAAGGTTATTTAAGAAACCGTTTATGTATTTGTATTTTTATGTTTTTTTTACGTTCTGGCTCCTAGAGGACACTTTAGCACACATTTTAGCTCCTAGAGGACACTTTAGCACACATTTTAGCTCCTAGAGGACACTTTAGCACATGTTTATGCTCCTAGAGGACACTTTAACACACGTTTATGCTCCTAGAGGACACTTTAGCATACGTTTTGGCTCCTAGAGGACACTTTAGCATGTTTTGGCTCCTAGAGGACGCTTTAGCACACATTTTAGCTCCTAGAGGACACTTTAGCACACGTTTTGGCTCCGTGAGGAACTCGGAGTAGAGCCGCTGCTCCTTTGCGTTGAAAGGAGCCAGTTGAGGTGGTTCAGGATCATCTGGTCTGGATGAACTCTGGGCGCCTCCCTAGGGAGGTGTTCCAGGCTCGTCCAGCTGGGAGGAGGCCTCGGGGAAGACCCAGGACCAGGTGGAGAGATTAGATCTCCACACTGGCCTGGGAACGCCTCAGGATCCCCCAGTTAGAGCTGGTTAATGTGGCCCGGGAAAGGGAAGTTTGGGGTCCCCTGCTGGAGCTGCTGCGCCTGAGACCCGATCCCGGATAAGAGGCTGAAGATGAGATGTTGTTTCCTCTCTCTCACACACACAGAGATTATTCCTCCGTAAAGCAGGTGAGTAACCACTAGAACATTATTCTCTGTGATATCTTGTCGAACTATCTTTAATATTGTAGTTGCTGTCGTGTTTTTGTCTGTTAAACTAAGTGAAGTGCTTGTTGGTGTTTGCGCATTAATAATTCAAAACAGTAGAGGACACTTTAGCACACGTTTATGCTCCTAGAGGACACTTTAGCACATGTTTATGCTCCTAGAGGACACTTTAGCACATGTTTATGCTCCTAGAGGACACTTTAACACACGTTTATGCTCCTAGAGGACACTTTAACACACGTTTTGGCTCCTAGAGGACACTTTAACACACGTTTATGCTCCTAGAGGACACTAACACACGTTTTGGCTTCTAGAGGACACTTTAGCACATGCTTTGGCTCCTAGAGGACACTTTAGCACACATTTTGGCTCCTAGAGGACACTTTAGCACATGTTTTGGCTCCTAGAGGACACTTTAGCACACGTTTATGCTCCTAGAGGACACTTTAGCACACGTTTATGCTCCTAGAGGACACTTTAACACATGTTTATGCTCGTAGAGGACACTTTAGCACACGTTTATGCTCCTAGAGGACACTTTAGCACACGTTTATGCTCCTAGAGGACACTTTAGCACACGTTTTGGCTCCTAGAGGACACTTTAGCACACGTTTATGCTCCTAGAGGACCATTGAGCACACGTTTAGGCTCCTAGAGGACACTTTAGCACACGTTTTGGCTCATAGAGGGCACTTTAGCACACGTTTTGGCTCCTAGAGGACACTTTAGCACACATTTTGGCTCCTAGAGGACACTTTAGCACATTACAACAATAACAAAGACAGTAAAAAAGACCCAGCAGGTGAACATGACGCCACTGCATCAGTCTTTATTTTCACAGTTGCATCTTTTCTCGATCCGAAAATCAGGGTTCATATTTTCGTCGAATGCCCGGACCCTTATTTCAACAAACATACACGTTTCATATCAACACACATCACGTTACGTATCATTGTTAGCATTAAAACATGTCTACAACATGTCCTCACACGTCTCCTTCCACTTCAACCCAGGACTCGTTCTCCTAAAAGCATCTCAAACACGTCAAACAGCCGAGCTTTAATTCAGATGTTAAGATACTCAAAGTGCACATTTGCTTCATTTTCTAACTTTGAGACCTTTGGAGCTGTAGAGAAGTAACACTTAAACGTCAAAGGGTTCACACTCATCATTCGAAGAGGTGACATTGTCTTCAAAATAAAGCGTCAGACTCAAGAGATTTGTTTTAGGAAAACCAGCCCAGTTTGGTTCAATACCCTAATTTCTCTACTGCACTTTAAAAAGATGAGGCATGATGTGAAATGATCGCACACACACACACACACACACATTCTGCATTTAGTACAAACACACACAAAGGGCCTGATATCTACGGCCATCCTGCCAAGCTGCGTTCAAGTCCCAATGAAGTCGCACTTTAAGCAAATCAGAAGTTGTGTTTTTCAGTGGTCTCTTGTTCGTTGATGAACACACTTTAATTTAGTAATATACTCAGGAGGGGGGCTGGAGTCTCCCTTAGAGAGAGGGGGAGAAGTTCAGCATCCGTGAGGAACTCGGAGTAGAGCCGCTGCTCCTTTGCGTTGAAAGGAGCCAGTTGAGGTGGTTCAGGATCATCTGGTAAGGATGAACCCTGGGCGCCTCCCTAGGGAGGTGTTCCAGGCACGTCCAGCTGGGAGGAGGCCTCGGGGAAGACCCAGGACCAGGTGGAGAGATTAGATCTCCACACTGGCCTGGGAACGCCTCAGGATCCCCCGGTTAGAGCTGGTTAATGTGGCCCGGGAAAGGGAAGTTTGGGGTCCCCTGCTAAAGCTGCTGCCCCCGGCACTGACAACCCGGACCATAAGAGGAACGCTCACTCCAATGTGCAATTCTTATCCTGGGAAGTGAACACAGCACAGAACAGGAACCACAAACTGTGCCAGGTGTCACAGTCATGTAACAATATTTCTAAACTTTTAATGAACTCAAATGATTTTGCATTGCATTGCAACACAGTTGTTGTTGTGGAGTTACCGTCACATGGCGATAAGTTTGAAAGCTGCGTTCAAGGAAACTCATTCAGTAGTTGAACGCTGCGTTTAATTGATTTTCTGACTCCAAATTTAACTTGGCAGCCAAATGCGTCCATTTTTGGAGGTAAGACAAAACCCCCGCATGCAAGAAAAGGAACTTTTCTGCAGCACTCGCGACAGAGCTTGACTTAAAGTGTTGGATTCAACCAACGTTTTGCCAGAAATGTACCAAAAGAAGCGTCCAAATCCAGCATAAAGACCTTTTGGAACTATGATAATCTGCGGTGCTAAATATGCATTAACGTCAGATGGCAGAGAGCAGTCAAAGCAACACAAAAGCTGCTTTCTGACCCCGGTGTGGCCACAAACAGCATCAACAGAAGGCTCCTTTTGGTTTGGTATAAAGCAAAGAGAGAAACAATTAAGACTACTGGGTTCATATCAGGCATAGAAGGTCAAAGGCCGAGCCGCTGATTAAAGGAGTTTGACTTTTGCTGCCAACGCTGACTCCGTAGTGAGGAACCAGCTCTGGATCTACCCTCAGTCCTGGTTCCTACCCTCACCTGTGGTCATGAAAGCTGGGTCAGGACCCAAAGAACCAGGTCGCGGGTACAAGCGTCTGAAATGTGTTTCCTCAGGAGGGGGTCTGGAGTCTCCCTTAGAGAGAGAGGGAGAAGTTCAGCATCCGTGAGGAACTCGGAGTAGAGCCGCTGAACCATTTGTGTCATGATCGATGTGTAGACCAGGTCTTCCCAGCCCTCCTCCTGGAGAGCCACTGTCCTGCATGTTTAGGTTTCTCTCTGCTCCAACACACCTGAATCTAATGACGTGCTCGTTGCGAAGCAGCTGGAGCTCGTCACAGGTTTGAACATCTTTAGACTCAAGTGTGTTAGAGCAGGAGAAACCTAACACATGCAGGACAGTGGCCCTCCAGGAGCAGGATTGGGCAGCCCTGGTGTAGACGATAGAACCGACGACTTAACGACACCGACCCTTCAAAACCAGAACACTTTGGTTTGATTTCGCCCCTGAAAGCGTAAAGTTTGAAACACCCATGTGACGCTCAAGTGTGAGCAAATAAGGTATCCTCTCCATCGCGTCGACCACTCACTTATATGCGAGCACACGTTCCTGCTTGATTACTTGTTGTAGAGTTGACCTTACGATTGTTGCGCCGGAAGATGAAACGGTTGCCATCGTGATAACTTTCTAGAGTTGTTGCTGGGAGTATAAGGGCGCACTCACACTGTCCTTCCGCACCGCGCCAAAACCGTTTCCTCGGGTCAAGCCTAGTGCGTTTGACCATGTGTGAGTGCAACCGCTCCACGCATAACTGCGGCCAGCTTGCCGTCCACAGCCCGTCTGAGAGAGGTGGGCTTTAGTAGAGCGCGTTTGCACATGTACGAGCACGAGCGTGCGCACATGTACGAGCACGAGGCCTACGGCGGTTCTGAGGTCATTTCCTGTGCGCCCGGTGCTTTGTGTTGTGTGTAGGGACTCTTCTCATGCTGCTGGAGAGGTGTGGTGTTATTTTGAGCAGCATTAGTGGTTTAAAAAGATCTGTTCAGAGCTCTGCCCCGAGCTAATCGGTGTTAGCCACGTCTGGCTGCACTTAAATTGGTACCAGGCGAGTAAAGCCTCAACTTGAATCTAGCTCTAAATTCGATAAAGGCTCACAGCTTCGTTCTTGCCAAAACCCTTAATCAGCGACTCCAGCTCAAAAGGTCAAGGCATACGGAAAGGTCGTGCTAAGTTCAAAGGTCACGGTGAGGTCATAACACTGCATCAGGTCAACACACTTATCCAGATAACGACGGACACTTACGTTCAAGTTTGTTTGCTTTAAACAGTGACCCCCTTTCTAAACTGCAGACACACTAAACACACCACCTCATACTTTCCACGTGGTTTTAGGTTACACTGGAAATCCTCTCACACTTATTTACACACACACACACACACACACACACACACACACACACACACCTTTCCTTCCCCCTCAATGGTTCTCATCAGTAACATCAACAGACAACATGATGGATGTGTGGATGGAGCGACATGATTGATCGATGACCCACTAACGCCACATCTCACCGACACGCGACCGTGTAAGGAAAGAGATCCGTCACCGTTCGGCCCTTTGTTGCTAGGCAACAGTTGCTACCTGGTCTACAAAGGGACTTAAACGCACAAAACTCTTTCGTTACAGTTCGCCAACATCCCTCAAAAACCTTGTTTTTTATTTGAATAAGGAGCTAAAATACATTTTCAGTGGTGGAAGAAGTACGCAGACACTTCGGTCAAGGTAGTAATACCTCGTGTTACTTCAGTAAAGGTATGTAGGTATCTTTAAGTAATTGATTGTTTGAGTCGTAGAACGAAATCTAAAAGTTATCCAGAGCTCAAACGCGACTCGTTCAGACGTCTTATGTCCGACCAAATTCACAGGACTGATGTGTCCCGACTGCACTTCCTTTGATCTCCGTGCCTTTCACTACACCTTGTTACTTTTGCACGTCTTCATAGTTACAATGATCCGAAATTTCATGCACGGTTTTTGTGTCGTGACATCGTTTACATCAATCGACATTCAGCTGAACAGTTGGTAAGTATCACATATTCCCACTCTCATGATCCCATCCTTGGTAACCGTGCGACCGTGTCCTTTCTTGAAGACAATCGTTGCTTCTCCGTTTGTTGCTCTCGCCACTGAGAAGATGTCATGTGGGCATGTGTGGCCTATATCTAATCATATATCATCTATTATCACTTATAACTCATGCATTGATGTTTAAAGCGAGAGTTCCTGGTTATTGTCTTTCTAGTTAACTGATTGTTTGAGTCGTAGAACGAAAGCTAAAAATAAGGAATTGCCGTCATAGTGTGTCAAAAGTGACACGTTCAGACGTCTTATGTCCGACCAAATGTCAAAATGATTCAGTTTGCTGTCGATTAACGCAGAGAAGAGCTACAAATTGTCACATGAAACCATGAAATGTCTTAAACCATCGGTGTCAAAGTCAAGGCCCGGGGGCCAGATCCGGCCCGCAATTGAATCATCTTGGCCCCCGGGATGATATTTGATTAGTATTAGAACCGGCCCGCACGCCACAGCCGCCTGCTGGTGTTTTTCACGCACCAAAACTACATTACCCACAATGCAACGGTAGCCCACGAACTCACTGCAGCGCTGCAAGTGGATGGCAGATGTCAACTTTCAGCCCAATCACTGACAGAGCCGTACAAAAATATTGGATTATTCATTTAATCATTAAATAAAATACGGTGCACTGTGTTAGGTCTTGGTTCAATAGGTTAAATGCATCATTTTAATATGTTTTATTAAACATTGAACCAGTCCGGCCCTCGGCTTGTAGATAATTTGTTATTCTGGCCCTCTGATGTGTTTGACTTTGACATCCCTGGGTTAAACAGTCATTATTTCTAACCCCTGAACCTGATCATGTCAGCTAAACACTGTTTGGTAGTTTGATCATGTTTACTTACGCACACGTACTTAGATTCCACCACTGTAGGTTTAAAAATGCCAAAATGCTTTAATATCAATTTTAGTTCATGAAACAAGTTTTTGTCGGGGTGCTGACGCGTCGCGGTTCTGATGAGATTGTTTCTTTTCATTGTGTTTATCTTTTTTCTAAAAACTGCTACTGTTTCCCTACTTCACCACGGACTCACACAGACAAACACCAACGGACGGAGTGATATTTACAGTATTTACAACATATGTTATCCTCCGTTTACTGCAGGCGAGGAGGAGAGGCGAGGAGCTCTGGGTTCGGACTGAAACGTGGCCCCTGACCTCGGTCGTACTGCAGGTAGAAACCTCTGAAAGGTTGGTGGCATTGTTTTTAAAACTGTGAGGATAAGAAGTCACCCAGGTGATCTGAGTTACAGTACGAAGGCTGGGGAACGGGTGAAGGACGAAGTGACGGGTGATGAAGTGTCCTTCAGTGGAGTGCACATAGTCTATGTAGATGAGGCTCATTTGAGGTTGCTTCCTTTTTTCAAAAGCAAATCCAGTAAAAAACAAACATGTTGTAGTTTGATGAGGGGTTACATGGACTGATATCTTGGTGAACAAGAGCCCATTCTGCCTTTTTTGCGTGTATAGATTAAATGAAAGAACTGTGACATGGTAATTGAGTGAGCTTTAGAGCTGCTGGTAGGCATGTTTTTTAACTTTAGGCTAAGCTAGGCTAATCGCCTCCAAGCTCCAGGTCTACGCTTTATGTACAGACATGGGAAAGGTAAACATGTTCTCATCTAACTCTTGGTAAGAAGGCAAAATGTCAAAGTATCCTTTTCAAAATCGCAAATCTCCTCAAAGCAATTTCAGTCCAAAGCAACTGGACTTGGTTGTTTGTCAGGAAGACGTTTCACCTCTCATCCAAGAGGCTTCATCAGTTCATGTACACATCTGACCAGGCTGGGACTGGACCAGGACCAGGACCAGGACCAGGACCAGGACCAGGCTGGGACTGGACCAGGACCAGGACCAGGACAAGGACTGGTCCAACTAACTGGTGTAAAATCCAGGTATTTAACCTCTTGTGCTCCAAGTGCCAACAACCGTCGCTAGAGTTACAGTCGTTGGTGGGAAGTTGGTCTGGACTTGGTTAGTGCTCTATTGGGTCTGAACAACAGTCGTTGGGGTCAAAGGAGGCCATGTGTGAACAGTTGTTCTTTGAGGTATTGTGAGAGGCCTTGTGAGAGGTTAAATGCCTGGATCGCACACCAGTTAGTTGGACCAGTCCCGTCCTGGTCCTGGTCCTGGTCCTGGTCCTGGTCAGATGCGTACATGAACTGATGAAGCCTCTTGGATCAGAGGTGAAACGTCTTCCTGACAAATAACCAAGTCCAGTTGCTTTCGACTGAAATTGCTTTGAGGAGAACGACGACCTGGACACATGAGAGCATTCACAGACAAATCTGTAAAAACGAAAAACAACAACGAGCTTTATCTGTCTACACAGTCAATGACAAGTACTGGGGTCTGAAGAGTGGCGACTTGTGGAAGGTAAAGGCTGAGATTTAGGATATTAAGAGGAGTTCATCAGCAGCGTAAAGAGGCACAGTACTCAAATATCTCGTCGGGGGAAGGAGAGCTGGAGGGTAAAGGCAGAACAAATGGGATGTTTCTCAGGATAAATGGAAGACATCCTGGTCGCCAAGTGGCAGGGACCACAGAGGAAATAATCCCTTAACCAGTGAGAACTTGGGTCAATGAATCAGTTGCTTTTATCCCCATGAAAGTAATTTGAGGACTTCTCGGGAGTCTCTGAATTTAGTGTGTTTCAGGAAATGGGTCCAGTCCCATGAGACACTGGGTGGTGAAAATAACGTGTCCAGTAGCACCTTCATGGCGTCCCAATGACGATACGGTGTGTGTCTTTCAAGTGGAAGTGAGACAACTGCATCAGTGTCCACCCAAACAAATGGGACCCCATCAAAAGCTGTAAATAATTTCCAGTACAGCAGCAGAGACGGGACTTGTGAAGGTCTTCAGTAGATTAAATGCTGGTCTAGTCCAGAGGCGAGGACAGTTTCCAGGAGATAAGTGGGAAATAACAAGATAACTGTGATGATTTTGTGTCCTAGACGCGAGGTGAAGGAGTCCTGGTCGGTCTCCAGTACTGAAGATGTCTTAAAAGACCAAGAAGAGGGAAACTCATTTGGTGTCCATTGGTGAAGCAACAATTTTGGTTTGGTTTGGTTTCCAGTAAATCAAAAAGTAGACAAATGAGTTTTTGACCATGGGTGAGGGAACGCCATTATAGGGGGGGCGTTCGCTAGACCAGAGATGTAGGCGCTAGTTTGGTTACCAGTCGATGAAACACAACAGGTTCTAGACCAAAGGGGAGGGAACTTGTTTACTTTCCAGTTGAAAAAGTGACATGTTCCAGACAAGACTTGAGGGAACTTGTTTGGTTTCCAGGACATGAAAGATTCAAACGAACTTGTTCTGTTTCCACTTGATAAAAGGGGGACGTGTTCTAGACCAGATTGGAAAGAATTTGTTTGGTTTCCAGTACATGAAAGCAGAGATAAGGATACTTGTCTGGTTTCCAGGACATCAAAATGAACATATCCTAGACCAGGTTTGAGGGACCTTGAAGGTTTCCAGTAGTTAAAACAGGACTGAGTCTAAGCCACAGTTTAAGGGGAACTGTTGATAAAGGGGATGTTTTCCAGAATGAGGATATGAGGAAAGAACAGGACCAGTTCTAGTCCAATTTGGGGAAATTTGTCTGGTTTCCAGTAGATGGAACAGGTGCAAAAGCGAAGGAACTGGTTTGGCGTCCAGTAGAAGCAGCAAGGATACACCTCTGGGCATGTTCTAGGCCAGATTTAAGGGACCTTGAAGGTTTCCAGTAGTTGAAACAGGACTTGTTCTAGACCACACTTGAGGGAGCTTGTTTGATTTTCAGTACCTGAAACTGGAGGAGTTCTCAAGCAGACATCTGCAGAGATCAGGATACCCGTTTGGTTTCCAGGACACGAAAGGAGACGTGTTCTAGACCAGGTTTTAGGGACCTTGAAGGTTTCCAGTAGTTGAAACAGGACTGAGTCTATACCAAAGGGGAACTGCCAGTTAATAAAAGGGGGACGATTCTGGACTGAGGAGGTGAGGAAACTCATTTGGTTCTAGGTGAAAAAAACGGATCAGTTCAAGACCAAGTCTGGTTTCCAGTGGATGGAACGGAAGCAAAAGTGGAGGAACTGGTTTGGCGTCCAGTAGAAGCAGCAACGGTAGACTTCTGGGCCAGCAGTGAGGGAAGTCAAGTAGATTAACAGGATATGCTCAAGACCAGATCGTAGGGACCTCGTAGGTGTTCTGTACCAGAGGTGGGGAAAAGGTCTAGTTCCATGTCCAAAGATCATGTTTCCAGTGATTAAACATGACATGTTCTAGTTCAAATTTGAGAGAGTTCATCTGGTTCCCGGTAGTAGTAGTTGTTGTAGTTGTAGTAGTAGTGTGAGCAGGTCCTACCCTAGACTGGATGGTGGTGGACTTTGGTTTGCAAAAGCTCAAACGGGACGTGTTCTACCGAGGTGAAGGACCAGAGGTTCAGGAAACTTGTGGTTTCTAGTCCTGACCAGAGGTGGGGAAACTTTTCTGGGTTTCC
>NC_139847.1:2390614-2395614 GCF_963691815.1 Echiichthys vipera | reverse complement strand
TTTAGGACGCACTCACACTGTTCCACCGCACCGCGCCAAAACAGGTTTCACGGCTAAAGTCTGGTTCCTTTGACCAGTGTGAGTGCAACCGCACCACGTCTAGGAGCGGCACGCTTGCCGTCCACGGCCCGTTTGGGAGAGGTGGGCTTTAGTAAAGCACGTTTGCACGTGTACGAGCACGAGCGTGCGCACGTGTACGAGCACGAGGCCTACGGCGGTTCTGAGGTCATTTCCTGTGCGCCTGTTGGGACGTAGAAAAAAGAAGGAGGGGCCATGCGCGGACATTTCAAACAATGGCGGCGAAAGGTCAATTGTATAAAAATGGTTGTCGATTGATTCGATAACTGATTGATGAGCCTCCTAATCGCTGCAGCTCTGTCGTCGGGGCCTCACTCGTTTGTGGTCAGTCTGGTGTTTGCATACAAGTCAGAGCAGCTGGTTTGAATAGCAAAGTGCAAGTCAGCACGTCGCACTCGCACACACACACACACACACGTTACCTGGAGGTGTGTGAACATGTAACAGGGAAGAAAGAAAGAGTATAAAGGTGTTTTTGAGGCTCACAGAGGAACTTTAGTGTGAGAAGAAAGAGGAGAGACAGCGAACTCTGCCGTCAGATATATAAATATATATAAATATATATAAATATATATAAATATAGAGAGAGACACGCGGAGAGAGAGAGAGAAGGTGAGCTGTTTTAACCATATAAGGTAAAACACGAGCGCGACTGTGATTGGCTGCAACCTGCAGGATGAGATGATGTGTCATTTTAATATAAATGTGATTTATCAAAGCGACGGCACTTAAAGAAGTTAATATAACACGTGTGGCTGTGCATGGAAGACGTCTTTAGACACACCGAACATGAGCGGTGTCTCACACTCACACATTTAGAGACGTTTCTTTCTCCTTCAGGGCGCCCTCCCACTGTGCCTCTGTGCCGTGCCCCGTGCTTTAGGGTCCTTGTCCCCCCCTCCAGGCCCGTTTGTACTCACACTACCTGGGCCTCGGAGAATGCTTCTTGCTGCCTATACGTCATCACGCCGTAACACGTCACACGCATTGATGACGTCATGGCGATGCGTGGCTTTGTTTCCAGATCTTTCCGTAGACCTCTGAGTTTTTGTGCGTCTTGTCGACTGTTTTTGAATCTTTTCATCGACCAAATCTGCAGTAAACACTCCACCTCCGCATCACACCAACGTGAACCTTTCACCGCCATTGTTTGAAATGTCCGCGCATGGTCCCTCCTTCTTTTTTCTACGTCCCAACAGGCGCACAGGAAATGACCTCAGAACCGCCGTAGGCCTCGTGCTCGTACACGTGCGCACGCTCGTGCTCGTACACGTGCAAACGTGCTTTACTAAAGCCCACCTCTCCCAAACGGGCCGTGGACGGCAAGCGTGCCGCTCCTAGACGTGGTACGGTTGCACTCACACTGGTCAAAGGAACCAGACTTTAGCCATGGAACCTGTTTGGGCACGGTACGGAGGCACAGTGTGAGTGTCACCTTAGTTATTAAAGGTCCTCAGCGATCATATGACCGCCTCGAGTTGTTTAACGAACGCTCACAATCCACAGACGTGGTCGTCTTTCTCCTCTGCTGCAGACCTCTGTGTTTGTTCCCCCCGCTGCAGAAGTCGTGACCGATGAGTTCCCATCTCTCCACGCCGCCGCGGTCGTCTCTGTTTGCAGCTTGTTCATCCCCCAGAGTGCTTCGGAGTGATGCATGTGTGTTTCAGCGCGTCTCTGGCTGAGCAGCTTCCTGACTCTAACGCTCATTAGAGGACATTACAACCAATCGCACATCAATATTGATGATAAGTGATGTTACTCAGCCGCGGGTCTGTTTCCCTCTAAATGACTTCAGGCGGATCGCACTTCCTCTCGAGTGTAACCCAACGGGGAACACGTCCAGAGGAGAAGGGCCGACTGAGCGGACGGTGGATGGTAGATTTGCTGTGGATGACGTTCCTGCTGGTCCCTGTATTGATCATCTGATTATCATTCAGCTGTTAATGCACGAAAAACTAAATAATTCAAGTTTGTCTAACGACGACAGACGGAGCAGAGAGGACGTTTAGGATCAGTTGATTGACGTAGAGAGCGACAGGTCGTCTGGACAGTTATCACTTAGTGGGAGTCGAACATCAACTCAAATGAGAGACAATGTTGGCAGAGTGGCAACGCGGGCTGTGTCCGCAATAAACCATCTAATGGTAACACTACAAGAGCTTTACGTTTACCTTTGTTGTGTGTGTAGGGACTCTTCTCATGCTGCTGCAGAGGTTTGCTGTTATTTTCAGCAGCATTAGTGGTTAAAAAAAGACCGATAAAGGCAGAGCTTTACCTTTACCAAGATCTGTTTGTGACTGTTTCACTTCTTTATTGAAACCTTCAAAGGCCTTAAAGTGTCATTCCAGCGTAAAATCATCCCAGGGTCTTTTTCTGCACTTATTAACGGAGAAATCCAGGGGAGTCGCTAACAGACGGACGTGGCTAACAGTGATTAGCTCGGGGCAGCACGGTGAAGGCATTCAAAGGTCTTTTTTAACCACTAAGGCTGCTGAAAATAACAGCAAACCTCTGCAGCAGCATGAGAAGAGTCCCTACACACACAACAAAGCACCAATGGGCTCCTTCCACTGTAATGGACTTTACTATGAGAGGAGCTGGTACAGGGGCCAGTAGGTAAGTCTTTAAAACACTCTTTAATAAACTCTGGCTTCACTAACTACGCTGTTGCTGCTTTGTTGTGTGTGTAGGGACTCTTCTCATGCTGCTGCAGAGGTTTGTTGTTATTTTCAGCAGCATTAGTGGTTAAAAAAGACCTTTGAATGCCTTCACTGCGCTGCCCCAAGCTAATCACTGTTAGCCACGTCCGGCTGTTAGCGACTCTCCAGGATTTCTCCGTTAATAGTTTATACACGAAAACTCTTGATGGCTTATTTGATGTATTAAACTTTAATATCAGTGAATTTTTAATTAATTTAGTAACAAAAGCCGAGTCCGACTGTTAGCGATGCGTTATAAATGTTATCGGATCTGATTCTGACAGCGAAACAAATCATTTTGCGGAGATTGGTGGAGACGGAGGAGCCCATGACGTTAGCACAAGACTAACTTGGTTGTGATCGGCCAGTGAGTACTGTACTACCCTACAACTGCATTAGTCCCACCCGTGGTGCTTTTGGCTAAAGGTCAGTACCCTGACGGTGCTCATTGGCTCAGATATGTTTTCAGTTTCGTGTCACACTGCCGGAGGAATCAGTCAGCTTGGTGGCGTAGGCAGAGTCAAAAGTCTGGACCCGGCAAGTAGCTAATATCAGTCCATTAGAGGACGCGAGGGTTGGTCTTTATCCCCATTCTAAGGGCCGGCTCGTGATTACCGACGAACCGCAGTGAGGGTGTACTTTGCAAATTGGTCAGCAGGGGGCGATATGACTTAATTATTGCTGGTATCTTCTAATTTAACTCTACGCAAGAACGCAAAATATTTCCCACAATGTTCTTCAAACAACAAAAGCTTGAAGTAGAAAGTCCGAGTAAAGGGAAAGTCCTACCTTCCACCAGCTCGTCCATGCTGGTGATCTTCCTGCTTCCATCTATGGTGTAGATCGTGCGCACCCCTTGCGGCAAATGCAGGTTGTCCGCCAGCGAGCGCGTGAGCTCCATCAGCAGCGCATCGTAGGAGCGGAACCGGTCACTGGAAACGGCGTACACCAGACCCTTGAAGTACCGATCTCCGTTGCGGTAGAAGCGAACCTTTTTGGCCCGTTTCTCAGAGGTGAGCGCCTGCAGGGTTCGGGTCCGGTAGTAGCTGCAGTTGGCACTGTGGGCAGGGCTAGGGACCAGGCTGCTGCCCCGGGAACTGGGGCCCGAGCCGCCGCCGCCGCCGCCGCCGCCGCCAGTGCTGGCAGTGGAGTCATCTCTCTTGGTGCGGGTGGAGCGTCCCCGGCGAACCTTGTCGCGCTCCTCGAAGTGCTCCAGCTCAAGGGTCTTACTCAAAGACATGGTGAATTACTGGTCCGGTAGCGTTCGGCAGAGTCCGTGCTACACGAGACTCATCTTCCGACAACGATAAACGCTGACTCTTATCCCGGTTCACCCGGTTTCTACCTTGTTACAGCGACAATAACTTGAGTTTGAGCTTGAAGACCCAGTACTCGGTAACGTCTCTTGTACTCCCGTTAAGAGTAATGCCGAACCGTAGACGCAGTGATCTGGTTCTCGTCCCCAAAATGTGGTTTCAGATTTCCAAACCCTGCTGTAAATCCTGTGGCGTTCAACACGCAGACTTCTGAAGACTTGAACCAGTTTTTCAGACAGGAAGTATCCGGTCCTGGCTGTAGTACCTTAAGTTTCTGCACCCTAGGAGTGACACGATCGAGACAAAGGGAGCAGATGTCCAAGTATCCGTCTGAAGATCAAGGAACCAATAATCCCGTGGTATCCTCCTCAAACTACGATCCTTTCTCCACTAGAAGAATCCTAAAATGTCATTTGGTGCTTTAATCCAAGATGGTTTGGGGTTATTGCTGAAGGCCACTTTGGGAATGTGATGTCTGTAGACGGACACTATCAATGTTCTCTCCACTGATGCTTCGAACGCGCCCTCGCAGTGACCTTCCCCCGGTGTCAGCGGTCCGGCCCCTCACTGATCTCGCTCTAAACCCAGTGTGTTGTTGTGCGGACCTGGTACAAGCAGCTGCTTCAGACCTGGCGCGGCGGTTGTGGTCCTGGTAATCCGGTTTGGTTTCGGGGTTTCGGTCTCAATCCCGCTTCCGGCATCCTCAGCACCCGTCCATCACTGACGAGACAACAAAAAAAGAGATGACAAGGTAGATTTGACAGATATGCAGCGGCCACATTCAGTCTTCAGAGGTGCTGCTGCACAAAGAGAGCAGCATTTACACTGAATTCAGTTATTTCAGAGACTGGAAACAGGCTCGTGTGTCATTTCACTTTGAGCATCAGCACCTGTGCTCCCCGAGGCT
>NC_139847.1:2373114-2385614 GCF_963691815.1 Echiichthys vipera | reverse complement strand
AACAGAGTTACTTTAATAATCCCAGATTATGAATAAGAACAGAATTACTTTAATGATCCAGATTATGAATAAGAACAGAATTACTTTAATAATCCCAGATTATGAATAAGAACAGAATTACTTTAATGATCCCAGATTATGAATAAGAACAGAATTACTTTGATAATCCCAGATTATGAAAATCAGATTTTTATTTATTTTTAAATTAATTTAGTTAATGTAATAAATCTGCCTTTTATTTATCTATTTTTTCCTTCTCCGTACGTGACCCCAGACGCTTACGGGTCCGAACACCTCGACCTCCCAGTAGCGGCGCCCGTCTTGACCCTGTTCACACAGCAGCGCTCGGCTTTGATCGATCCCGTCTTCCACCCAGGCCACCTCCTGTTCCCCTCGGAGATCAGGAGGTTCTCGTGGGCCGTGCTGGAGTCCAACGTCAGCTCAAAAGCATCTAGAGGTAAGAAAACACTTTGTTACACAGTTCCCTGGATTACGTCATCGTTCCCAACGAGCGGACACACAGATACTTACACTTCTGCCTGGCTCCATCCTGTGACTTCCACCGCCTTCAACACTGCGGGGAGAAATGTTTTGTCTTGGCTGCTTCGCTCACCGACAGGCGTCCACGGGCAGCTCCGTGTCCATGGGCAGCTCCACGTCCACGGGCAGCTCCGTGTCCACGGGCAGCTCCGTGTCCACGGGCAGCTCCACGTCCACGGGCAGCTCCGTGTCCATGGGCAGCTCCACGTCCACGGGCAGCTCCGTGTTCCTGGAGACGCCTTTTTAAAGTTCAATAAACGCTCCTTTTTTCATGATTGTGTCATTTTTATGACGTAAATTGAGGGATTAAAAGTCGTATCGGCTCCAGAACATCGTCAGTCCGTGTTTGTCATCAGACTCATGTAAGAAAACTCCATAACGGTCGCTCCCTACAGTTCAACGCAACTAAAATGCAGTTTTGGATCCTTTTTTCTTCTCCCTACTAAAGTAAACTACTAACAAAATACTCTGAAAGTCTGAGAATTACTGAATGAAGTGTGTGAAGACATGAAGCGTCGTCAGAACGAGCGTTTTCAGCACGTTTGGTTCTTAAATGATGTTTGAATTCTCTGGCAGCTGCAGCTCAAACAGTTCACATCATTCTTTTTACACCGAGGATCGGAAACAAACGAGTCTGAAACTGCAACTTTTAACTCTCACTTTAAACATGTTCAGACATAAACAGACAAACGTGCACCCACACACTGATCTGAGTGTTAAGAGGGTCTAAAAGTGCACTTTTAAACAGGCAGCAGAGACTTTTATAAAGGGCAGCAGCAGCTCAGTCCATAGGTGACTCTGCTGGGAACTGCCGAGGTGCTGGTGAGCAAGGCACCGAACCCCCAACTGCTCGGGGCGCTCTCCATTCGTTAATTGCATGTATATAGGTCCTGTCCGTGTGTGTCTGTGTGTCTGTGTGTGTGTGTGTGCGTGTGTGTGTGTGTGTGTGTGTGACATGAATAACAATAATACAGTGATGAAACAATTACATTTTCCCGTTGCACGACTAAAAAAGGAATTCTTCAGCTCAGTCCATAGGTGACTCTGCTGGGAACTGGAGGGTTGCCGGTTCGAGTCCCTGTGTGGACCATGAATGGAGCGCGGACTGGTGGCTGGAGAGGTGCCAGTTCAGCTCCTGGGCACTGCCGAGGTGATGTTGAGCAAGGCACCGAACCCCCAACTGCTCGGGGCGCCGGTCACTGGCAGCCCCCTCGCTCTGACATCTCTCTGTTAATTGCACGTATGTGTGTGTGTGTGTACGTGTGTGTGTGTGTGTGTGTGTGTGTAACTTGAACAACAATAATACAGTGAAAAAATTGCATCTCCATCTGCAGCTTCAGAAAACTTTGACTTTTTATTGATACTTTGTTTCATGAAAACACAGAGAAGCAAATGAGAACATGAGAGACGTATCGACATGAGTCGAATACGGAAGAAGTCATCCGCAAAATCACTTTTAACCCAACAAAACCTTTTTTTTGGTTATTTATTATTTATCATGCACCGGAGGAAACGGCAATAAAAGTGAAAGTCTGAGACATTCAACACCAACGAACACTCAACAGAGAACGTGTCGGAAATGTCCGATACAAAGTGTCTTTTCAGGGTGCCCTCCCACTGTGCCTCCGTCCCGTGCCCCGTGCTTTAGGGTCCTTGTCCCCCCCTCCAGGCCTGTTTGTACTCACACTACCTGGGCCTCGGAGAATGCTTCTTGCTGCCTATACGTCATCACGCCGTAACACGTCACACGCATTGATGACGTCATGGCGATGCGTGGCTTTGTTTCCAGATCTTTCCGTAGACCTCGGAGTTTTTGTGCGTCTTGTCGACTGTTTTTGAATCTTTTCATCGACCAAATCTGCAGTAAACACTCCACCTCCGCATCACACCAACGTGAACCTTTCACCGCCATTGTTTGAAATGTCCGCGCATGGTCCCTCCTTCTTTTTCTACGTCCCAACAGGCGCACAGGAAATGACCTCAGAACCGCCGTAGGCCGCGTGCTCGTACACGTGCGCACGCTCGTGCTCGTACACTGGTCAAACGAACTAGACTTTAGCTGTGAAACGTCCCGGGGCACGATACGGAAGGACAGTGTGAGTGCGACCCTAAAGACTTACCTACTGGCCCCTGTACCAGCTCCTCTCATAGTAAAGTCCATTACAGTGGAAGGAGCCCATTGGTGCTTTATTGTGTGTGTAGGGACTCTTCTCATGCTGCTGCAGAGGTTTGCTGTTATTTTCAGCAGCATTAGTGGTTAAAAAAGACCTTTGAATGCCTTCACCGTGCTGCCTCAAAGACCAAAAACTGTCTCAATACTTGACAAGTATTTGAAATGTATCATTTATAAAACACGTAAAATCTGAAAAACACAAATCTAGAGTGAGTTTAACTCTTCAACATGAACATATTGAGTCTTGCTGACTGAGTTTCCTGCTTATTTTTAATCTGATTTGTGCTCTAAAATGCTCTAAATGGTGAAACTGTGACTTTAAAACCACCTTTGAAGTAAAAACAACTCCCAACAAAAGGTTAAAAAGAACTTTTACAAACACAAACTTGCAAATTTGATACAATATCACTGATTTACTCATGAGTTTATGGTTGTGTAACGCTATATTCAAACTGTAACAGAACAAACTGAACAGTAAAGCTGAAATGGAAACTTGTACAAACTTTGGTCCAACGTTAACAGCTGGTTGATCGAACCTGTGCATTTAAAGGTCATTTGGTCAAATCTACACAGTAAAGCAGATCCAGGAGCGTCTGACTGAGGAAATACATCTGTGAGAGGAGACTATTACTGTTAATAACAGCATTGGATATAAAAACAATGAAAACAGGAAGAGCAGGTTTGGAGCGGTTCACTCGGCACTTCCTCTCTTGCACAACCACACGCCCTCATGGCAGCTAAGCGTCTTTTCACCAGTGTTTCTAATGTTGGAGCCTGTTTCTGTATTTGGTCGTATTTTCTCACTCTGCAGACATTTTTTGTGTGTTGTCAAACAGCATCAGTACAAATTAAAACATGTTATCAGCAAAAAACACAAAGAAACTTAACAAACCCGTCTGCAAAATGGCTAAAGGCTCATTTCTGCTCTACGTTAGACTCAGATGCAGTCTTCTGTGCGTCCTCTGCGTCCGTCTCCTCCGTATTTCTGTCTGTACCCTGAAAGCTGACGGATGCGTACAGATACGGAGCAAACGCTGCAGTACCACCTGAAATCGTGGGGGCAGTGTCGAGCGCCGGACACAAAAAAGTGGCGTGAACATCAGGAGCGAGCGAGTCATCGAAGCCCCGACGGACGTCCTGAAACACTGAAAGAGACGTCGGTCGTCACTTTGTCTCATCTGTCAAACCAACGTGTGGAATTCTCCGTCCACACTCTGGGACGTCTTTAGAGTCTCACAGACCGCCGCCGTCTACAACGCTGCCGCCATTTTGCCTCCTTCTCAACAGACGCAGGATGATTATGATTAACGTTGAAAACGTACGTCTCTATTTACACATGAAAATTAGCCTTAAGGGTGCACTCACACTTGTCTTGATCCATGCCGTGCTCAAGCTCGATTGCCCAATGGGGGGGGGGGGGGGTTCTGTACTCAGGGGTTCTTTAAACCTCTGAGTTTTTGTGTGTTTTTTCCAATTGCTTTTGAATATTTTCATCTGATCAAATCTGCAGTAACTGCTCCGAGAAACAGTTGCATATAAATTAACGTCAGGACGACCTTCTGAACTCATGCTCATTCAGGTGCAATCGTACCGTGCTGTAGCCCACCTCTCAACCGGGCCAGAGCAGGGAAAGCAGCGTACGACTGCACTCACATTGGTCACGAACAAATGAACTGGACTTTAGCAGTGAATCATTCTTGGGCACGGTACGAAGGCCAAGTGTGAGTACACCCTGATTCACAGGGCTTAACAACCAGTCAGACAGCGTGCTCACTGAATACCTCTAGCAGTCCTTTGACTGTTTAGGAAACCATCTACATGCAAATCTACGCCTTTAGTTGCTTACATTATTGCAGTTTAGCTAGCTACTTGTTGATTGTTGGCTAACAGAATAAGGCAGACGACTGAGTGTGAAGTTCAACAGCAGGATACAAGGGCTCATTGAACGATGTGTTGTAGGTATGAAGGAGGGTCCAACTACCGGGGACAACTCTGTAGAAAGACAGAGTGCCAGCCTGCCAATCCAGAAACACCCCCACCCGATTAGAGCGCAAACAATGGGAAGATACACTGACACTCGTGTTGTTATGCATAACAAAACAACCCTCATCGGAGCAAATCAGACACCACGACTTGTCGTTGTGTCCCAGCTTGCATTCATTCCCTTCCCCTTTCTTGCCAATGGTTCTGTACGTTAACCCGATGTTGAAGGGCTCCAACACCTCGACTTCCAAGTAGCAGCGCTCATCTAGACCCTGTTCACACAGCACCTGTTGGCAGTGATCGAACCTCTCTTGGTGATGGCGATATGGCTGCTCGTCCTTTACCCAGGTCACCTTTCTGTTCCCTTCAGAGAGAAGGAGATTCTTGTGGGCTGTGTTGGGGTCCAAAGTCACCTCACGGGCATCTGGAGGAAAGAAAACACTTTATCTCAGGAGCATGGATTGTTATTATAAAGCTTGGCAGCACCACAGTCAGCAAGGAACAAAGAAATCCATCAGAAACCATCAGAAGTGCCTTCCCCCAGGAAATACCGTCAATATCCTTGATCTTCTGATGTGACGGGTTAAAAAAAAGGGCAGTAGAATATTTTACTTCAACAATAAATTGAAATTTTTGGTCACATCTTTTAGCAAATGTCCATTGATTTTCACTGATACTTACACTTCTTGAATCCCGGTTTCATCCGGTGACTTCCACCATGTTCAACTCTGAAGACAAATGAGATGATTAAAACTTTCAGACAAAGAACAACCATTTGTGTTGCTCTCAGACTCTTTGCTAGAGTATCAGAGTGTCTATTGTGAATATATAGAATATACATCTATTGTTAGTGCTTTCCAAATAATTCTACTGTGTCTGTTACAAGAGTTCGGTCTGATTGTAGGATACCCTTGAGAACACCCTTGAGTAGTGTTACAGTTGGAAGTCCAAGCCATTTCCCTATTGTTGGTCTCTAAAGGAACTTCAACAGCATTTCTCTCTCACTTCAGCAGAAAGGTAAAACATCTGGTACTCTAGGATTATACATACTTGAGTATGTCGAGCTTGAATTGTGGATTTTCTTTCAGCTCAGAGAGAAGCTTCTCTCCTGAATCTCCCAGATTGTTGTAGCTCAGGTCCAGCTCTATCAGATGAGAGGGGTTGGACCGTAGAGCGGATCCCAGATAACCACCGCCTTCCTCTGTCACCTGACAACCAGACAACCTGAGAAAAGAGTGTTTGGCTTAAGGGAATGCAGGTTCAAGATAGATTTATACCATATAAAGCGCCAACACCCGCAATGAGTATCCCTTAATGAAAGCTTCAGTATGTGGTAGAACAGACATTACATAATCTCTATAGAGATTTGGGTAGCAGATTTAGGGAGTCGAAGTAGTATCTCAAGTTGCTAATCGGACCGTAAACAATGACCACTGTTCGGCAGAGGGAGTCTTGACCCGGATATCTCCTGGTGCCACCGGAAAGGTTCTGAGATTGCACATTACATGAAGGTTTGATGGTGGTAGTACAGAAGTAGAATATGAGTCAGGAAGCACTGGGCATCAGCTCAAACTAAAGGAGCATCCGTGCAAACATTGAACTCTTCTATCTAAACGTCCAATAAATACCTCAGGGTTTTGAGTCTGCACCACTGACTCGACAGTCCGTCACAGAGAATCTTTACTCCTGAGTCTTTCAGGTCATTGTTGCTCAGATCCAGATCTCTTAGAGGTGAATACGGGAACTTGAGACCAAAGGCCAGATGTTTAACCCTCTCTTCGGTCATGTTGCAGCCTGCTAGTCTAGGAGTAGCAAATGGGGATATGAAATGATGAGAAAAAGACTCAGCTGTTCAAAGATATGCGTAAAATAAGATGATGGTTAACTTGCAGTTACTGCATACAGATAATGTTACATATTACAGGAAAGATATACTTACATCGCCTTTCTGCTGCTCGTCACAGCTGGTATCAACCTCCTTCTGCCTTCATCTGATGTGTTGTAGCTCTTCAGGTCCAACACTTCCAGATCATTCTTCGATATCTGCAACATGAAGGCCAGCGCAGAGCAGTGCAGGGGTGTCAGCTCTGTCTTGGAACGTTCTGGCGTTTTGAGATATTCCTGAATCTCATCCTTGACTTTGTTATCCCTCATCTCGACCATGGTCTGGAAGAGGTTGATGCAGCTGTCTGGAGAGAGGGCCTTCCTTCGAATGGCTTTGAGGTGAGTCAAGATTTTCTTGTCTGTATCTTGGCTCGGGTCCGGCGATGTCAGCAGACCTTCAAGGACTCTCCGGTTGGATTGTACCATGAGGCCAAGGAGGAATCGCAGGAGGAAGTCCAGATGGCCATTCTTCTCCTCCAACACTTTGTCAACTGTCATCTTCAGAAGATCAAGTAGAGGATGTTCTTTGTTCTCCAGATCGAGGAAGTTGCCGAGCTCTTTTGTCTTCTTGTTTGTGAAACAGTCATAGACGAAAAGAGCTGCAAAGAACTCCTGTATGGTCAGGTGCACAAAGAAGAAGACCTTTTTCTGGGAAAAGATGCCTTCTTCCCTCAAAATTGCGCTGCAGAATCCAGAGTAGATTATTGCGTCTCGAAAGTCGATCCCACAGTCTTCCAGGTCTTCTCTGTAGAAGATCAGGTTGTTCTTCTGCAGTTGAACAAACGCAAGCTTGCCAAGTTTCAGAAGGAATTCTCTGTGTCTCTTCAGGAGTCTCTCTTTGTTTCTTTCAGTCCCCTCCTCATATTTTCTGCTTCTACGTTTTGTCTGGGCAAACAGGAAACTTGCCATCATCTCTGTTAGAGTTTGAGGAGACTCAGCTGCCTCGTCTCCTCCAAAGATCTCCTGAAATAATACGGCACAAATCCAGCAAAAGATCGGGATCTTGCACATGACGTCGAGGCTCTGTGAAGAGTGAATGTGTGAAATGATCCTTTCAGCAAGGCTCGAGTCATGACTAAATCTCCTCCTGAAGTATTCTTCTTTTTGTGGGTCGCTGAACCCTCTTATCTCCGTCACCATGTCAACAAACTCTGCGGGGATCTGATTGGCTGCTGCTGGACGGGATGTTATCCAGACTTTAGCTTTAGGAAGAAGGTTTCCCTGGATGAGGTTTGCTAGGAGATTACCCACAGATGTCACTTCTCTGACAGATGTAACCGGCTCGTTCTTGTCAAAATTCAGTTGAATTCTGCTTTCATCCAGGCCGTCCAGGATCACCAAGACTCTGGCTTCCACCAAATCTTCTGAATCTTTCAAACTCCCAAGTGCAGGGTGAAATTCACTCAGGAGCTCACGCAAGGTTTTATCGCCTGAACTCAAATTCAGCTCTCGGAACGCAAGATTGAAAACAAAGTCAATGTCCTGGTTTTCTCTCCCCTCAGCCCAATCAAGAGTGTATTTCTGGACTGAAAATGATTTGCCGATGCCTGCGACGCCCTTCGTCAGGACCGTCCTGTGGGGTTTCTCTTGGTCAGACTGAGGTTTGAGGATGTCACTGAGGTTGACTGTGTGTTTGAAAGATGGTTTTCTTTTGAAATGCCTGAACGAGTGTTCTTCATGTGGCCCTTCACTCTCTCCGGTGGTGATGAAGAGTGATGTGTAGATGCTGTTCAGGGAACTCTCTCGGTCACCGTTCCCTTCAGATGTCGATGTGAATTTCTTCTGCATTGCCTTTTTAAGATTCTTCTTTGCTTCTGAAAGATGGCTGACTGTAACAATCAAACGCATGCTTGCAAATTCCAATAGCGATGATGATGTCTTAATCTATTACTAGCTTTAGCTTTAGCTGCAGCACATGTATTAACTTACCGGTGTCTTCCTCAGCATCCCTCTGGGGTTCGCGATCTCTTCTGGGTTTCTTTCCACACTGTATGCAGGGCTGGTGTGTGCTGACACACTGTTTGCATGACCAGTGTCCACAGTTTAGACGAACTGGATCACTCAAAACCTCGTCACACACTGAACAGCTGGACAGCTCCTCCGTCAGCTGGCTGTTGGGTGATCGACAAACAGTTAAGCTGATACCGTGTTCTCTGAGTCCGTCGTCTCTGATTTCTCTGAGGAAATCCAATCACACAACACTGTTAGCTTCACAACGTTAGCTGCACTGTGACCTGAGGCTGTTCGGACTGAGGGTGTGTTCAGATTGAACTCAACGCATTTTTTAATGAAGCACTTTGAGAAAAATGACTTCCCCTGGCGACATTACACGCAACATGTTTTTCAAGATGTATTTAATAGGGGTTAACGATCATCAATGTGGACAGAGATGTTCCAATACAAATTTGTTCCCAATGCCAACTTGATACCTGAAGTTGCGTATCAATAATCGATCAATCAGATACCAGCGCATTAAAATATTTATTTGTGTTAAACCCTTGGTAAAACCTTCTTTTATTATCTAGTTTTGACAGAAAAGTAACATGAACAAACGCTAAATTATGTGATATCAGTGCATAGACTTGCATACTTCATCAATACCCGCACTTACGGAAGCGTCTGAGGCATTTTTGCTACTGAACTTTAAATCTGGATTGATGGTTCTATCCAATATCATCACTGCAACGTGAAAACAAATTACGATGGCACGTCTGTGTTAGCTTTTCCTCCCAAAACATTCAGATCAACAGTGCTAGCGGGCTAACGCCAGGCAGATAACGGCAAGAAGCCGAGAAAAAGTCAGAGAAGAGGATAGATGGCTCAAATCAAGTACTATGAATCTATTTATCTTTAAAGAATCCCCCTTTAAATGCTCTGAGATGCAAGATATTTTGTTTACAGAATACGTTAAATTAAATCACCTTTGTGTCTTTTCAACACCAAAGTTCAGCGGCTCTGGGAGAGATCGGTCACTCTTCACAGAGTAAAGACTGGGAGCTGCAGACTCACTCGACTGTGAACTGAAACAGAGAACACATGTTTACTTAAAAATAAGGCTGGGGGTCAGTGGTTAGAGCCGTCGCCCTGTGTTAAGAGGCTGAAGGTCCTCGAGGCACCGGCCGTGGGATTGACTCCGACCTGCGGCCCTTTGCTGCATGTCTCCCCCTCTCTTTTTCACCCCGTTTTCTGTCTTTCCTGAAAATAAAAGGTTTGAAAACTGCCAAAAAACTAGAGGGTTCCTGGTTCATTGATGACTCTAAATCACCCGTAGGTGTGAATGGTTGTCTGTCTCTGTTTGTCTCTACGTGCCCTGTGATAGACTGGCGTCCTGTCCAGGGAGGAGGCTGCAGTATGAGGAAAATTTCTAATTGTGGTTATTTCGAAGGGTTTAGAGATAGATTTTCGGAATTCATAACATCCAGAGAGCGATCTTTAAAGAAGATGTAGTGGACACCTTTTAAAAGCTATGACACTAGAAGTGATTGGTTGTTGGGAAGGGGTTTAAATACGTGCAAAGTTAGGCTCAATAACGTCCAGGGAGCTTGGGGGGAGGCCTCGGGGAAGACCCAGGACCAGGTGGAGAGATTAGATCTCCACACTGGCCTGGGAACGCCTCGGGATCCCCCAGTTAGAGCTGGTTAATGTGGCCCGGGAAAGGGAAGTTTGGGGTCCCCTGCTGGAGCTGCTGCGCCCGAGCCCTGACCTCGGATAAGAGGCTGAAGATGAGATGAGATGAGATGTCCAGCGAAGAACTGGCACGGCCATTTTCAGGATACAGGGTTTCAGGCAGAACCCACCGCTGCTCGAGAGAAAGCACTCAATTCTGTGTTAATGTTAAATTAAATTACCTTTGTGTCTTTTCAACACCAAAGTTGAGCGGCTCTGGGAGAGATCGATCACTCTTCACAGAGTAAACACTGGGAGCTGCAGACTGTGATCTATAAACAGAGAACACATGTTCACTGATATGTCACACTTCATACTATCATCCCATAACTCAGGCCCACAGGAAGCGTGCCAGGCTTTGAAGCCAGTTGGACACAGTGGTCACAGGTGGAATTACAACTACGGGGTCGGTCATGTGATGCCTTTCGGACCAAAATGACTTCTTCCCATTAAAAGACACTACTGTGCAAAAGTTTTAGGCAGCTGTGAAAAATTGTGGCAAACTAGGAACGCTTTCAATACCTTTGTGTCCTTTCAACACTAAAGTTGAGCGGCTCTGGGAGAGATCGGTCACTCTTCACAGAGTAAACACTGGGAGCTGCAGACTCACTCGACTGTGATCTAAAAACAGAGAACACATGTTTACTTATAAACCTGTGTAACTTATTTAGCAGCCAAGAACACGTTATTACAGTGAACAACATTTGGGATTCCCGTTTTAACGTAGCACCCGAGGACCCGGCTGCACTCGTCTGTGAACTAAGAGGAAGGATTGATCGACTCAGAAAGGTCTGCACATATAAATGAAGAGCTCTTTTCCAAAACGAGATAAAAGCCAAATTTTAAAAAATGAGTTTGAGCCACTTTGCTGTAAACAGAACCTTTTCACTGCTTCATCAGTGTTTTCTGCCAAATCTCTTTATTTCCCTGTTTAAAATGGTCTCAAGATGCAGTTATATCCATCTCCATAGATATGTCCTCTCGCCCAATCAGAATTCAGTGAGCGTTCTGTGCGATCCAACATGGCGGCGCTCTGAAGCGGGAGAGTTTTTTGTGTCGTCCGTCCGTTCAACACGTTCAGACTGAGTGAATGTGACAAAAACGACTAAAAACAAATGAAAAACACCACAAAAATGTGACAAAATTACTAAAAACGGATGAAAACACCACAAAAATGTGACAAAATTACTAAAAACAGATGAAAACACCACAAAAATGTGACAAAATTACTAAAAACAGATGAAAAAACACAAAAACGATTAAGAACAAATGAAAAACACCACAAAAAAGTGAAAAAAATTACTAAAAACAGATGAAAACACCACAAAAAAGTGAAAAAACCGACTAAAAACAGATGAAAACACCACAAAAATGTGACAAAATTACTAAAAACAGATGCAAAATACCACAAAAAGTGAAAAAAATGACTAAAACTGATGAAAACTCTCGACCAATCAGAATTCAGTGAGCGTTCTGTGCGATCCAACATGGCGGCGCTCTGAAGTGGGAGAGTTTTTTGTGTCGTCCGTCCGTTCAACATGTTCAGGCCGAGTGAAAGTGAAAAAAACGACTAAAAACTGATGAAAACTCTCGAGCAATCAGAATTCAGCGAGCGTTCTGTGCGATCCAACATCTTCTATCTGGATTTAGATCATTTTATATCTGAATAACACGATAACAACATGTTTTTCTGGTAGTTAAATTAGAGGTCTTTATAAAATAACCACATGGTTAAGTCTATTTTTGGCTGCACGGTGCTGTGGTGGTTAGCACTGTCGCCTCACAGCGAGATGGTTCCTGGTTGGAATCCCGGCTAAACAGGTTTAATGATGCTGTGTAAACGGCCTGTTTAACATGGGGCTCAATGAGAAACTGCTCTGTTATGAAACCTGCCCCTAGTGGACACTCAGAGAACTGACGCTGACGGAGCTTCCTGATTGGATCAAACAGGAATTCAAGATTCAAGATTCAAGATTCAAAGTGGCTGTTTTTGGGGCTTGGACGGGACTTATGATCTCTCCTGCCACCAGGGGGCGCTCCAGTTTCGGCTTCACTTTACCTTTACATACAGTCTGTTATATATATATATATATATATATATGGAAGGTTACACTCAGTAGGATACAGGTGCTTTTCCCTTGTTCATGATTGGCTGATACGTTACCTGATCGGCTCGCTGCTGGAGCTGATTGGCTGTTCAGACGCAGAGGAGCTGGATCGCTTCCTCATCTTCCTCGTCTCGGACATTTCTACT
>NC_139847.1:2333114-2368114 GCF_963691815.1 Echiichthys vipera | reverse complement strand
ACGACAAACTTACAGGGTATGGGTGGATGTGTTGATGCAAATGTAGACAGTGGTGTGAGGAACAGGACTATTAAGACTATAAACCCACGTGCATTTAAAGGTCAGATTGAGGTGGTTTGGATTTAGTGAGCGCAGTAAATGAACGAGCTGTCGTACGTTTTTTCCCAGTTCAGACGGAGCGATGGACTCGAAAGCCAGCAAGACGATGGAGGTGGCGGCGCTCGGAAGGCCTTTCGGTCTCGGGATGTTGTACGACTGCCGGGAAGACTCGCTCGTCCCGGGTAAGGATCCACTTTTAAAGCTACTTAAAGGGGAATCCTGGTGTTTCTCAACCTTTCCCCATGTGTTTCTGTTTAAGTGACTAAAGGCAGCAACTGGTTTTAAGAAAGTGTCCAGAACTGAGTGTGATAGCGCCCTCCCACTGTGCCTCCGTGCCGTGCCCCGTGCTTTAGGGTCCTTGTCCCCCCCTCCAGGCCCGTTTGTACTCACTCTACCTGGGCCTCGGAGAATGCTTCTTGCTGCCTATACGTCATCACGCCGTAACACGTCACACGCATTGATGACGTCATGGCGATGCGTGGCTTTGTTTCCAGATCTTTCCGTAGACCTCGGAGTTTTTGTTCGTCTTGTCGACTGTTTTTGAATCTTTTCATCGACCAAATCTGCAGTAAACACTCCACCTCCGCATCACACCAACGTGAACCTTTCACCGCCATTGTTTGAAATGTCCGCGCATGGTCCCTCCTTCTTTTTTCTACGTCCCAACAGGCGCACAGGAAATGACCTCAGAACCGCCGTAGGCCTCGTGCTCGTACACGTGCGCACGCTCGTGCTCGTACATGTGCAAACGTGCTTTACTAAAGCCCACCTCTCTCAGACGGGCCGTGGACGGCCAGCTGGCAACAGTTATGCGCGGAGCGGTTGCACTCACACTGGTCAAACGCACTGAGTCGCTGTGAACCGTGCTGCACTGTTATCAAACGTTGCACCTGCACACCGACAATATCACAAGTGTCTGACTGGATGATGGGAAGTTCGAGAAGTTTCCGTTCTCCTGCCGCGCTTTGGTGCGTAGCTACCGATGCAGGTCAACACGGGCACTTTAGCTAATAGCATTAGCTTAGCATTAGCGAGTGTGTCTCCACTCTTGGAGCAGCATGTTTCTGTCGTTAAATGGTCTTTGGTCAGATTTCGGTGACGAAACGAGAAGAGACTGTTCAGTGTAAACAACATGGCGGCCTTTGATCTGTAAATTCACATCAGCCTTGCCTCGACGCTGTTGCTACATCCTGCGCTTCGTTGATCTGATTGGTTGATTTGGCCCGTGTGTTGGTGACAGACAGATGGTTTATCCAATCAGCAAACAGGATTTTCACCCTTTCCAAAAACAGCTCCAATCGTGAGTTCCCAGATGGATTTGCAAATGTGAATCAATCCATCTGGCAGAGTCCGGTTAGCACTGCGCAACACTGGACCAATTTTTAAATAAAGTTATTGCCTTGACGCTGAACTTAATCTTCTTCTTTTGCAGGGATGACGTTATGGGACCGGGATGACCTGATAAGTCATATTGGAGAAAGACCTCAGAAATATAATGACTTTGAAATGGTTGCCTCTGAATCCATTTCAGATAAATCTTCGACACTAAATGTTGAAGCGTCACTGAAGGCGAGTTTCTTGGGTGGACTGGTCGAAGTCGGAGGATCGGCCAAATACCTGAACGATACTAAGACTTCCAAAAATCAGGCCAGAGTTACCCTGAAGTACAAGGCCACCACCAAGGTCCAGGAACTGTCCATGAATCATCTGGGAAGAAACAACGTGAAGCATCCGTATGTCTTTGATAAAGGACTGGCCACCCATGTGGTCACGGCTATTCTTTACGGGGCACAAGCCTTCTTCGTCTTTGACCGTGAGGTGTCTGAAAACGAAGATCATCAAGACATTCAGGGCAACTTGAAGGTGATGATCAAGAAGATTCCCTGCCTCGCTATAGAAGGAGAAGGTTCTCTGAAAATGGAAGACAAGGACAGAGAGAATATTGAGAAATTCTCCTGCAGGTTCTTCGGAGACTTTTCCCTTGAAAAGAACCCTGTGTCCTTTCAGGATGCGGTAGAAGTCTACCAAAGCCTGCCAAAATTGCTGGGTACCAACGGAGAAAACGCTGTACCAGTGAAAGTCTGGCTGTTGCCGCTGACAAGCCTAGATTCTTCCGCTGCTAAGCTCGTCCGTCAGATAAGCATAAGATTAGTTCAAGAATCGCAGAATGTCCTGGAGGACTTCAGTGAGATGGAGATGAGGTGCAACGACGCGTTGAGAACCGCCACAGCACAGCAGTTCCCGCAGATTGGCAAAAAGATTAAGACCTTCAAAGACATGTGTTCTGAGTTCAAACTGGAATTCCAACAAATCCTGGCAAAGAAACTTCCATCGATCCGAGGAGGAGGGGAAGAGGAGGCAGGTCTCGCCGAGATCGTGAAGAAGAGACTTTCTTCTCCTTTCAACAGCACGAGCCTGGACGGGTGGATGGACTGTAAAGAGAGAGAAATCTACACCTTAATGACTTTCACCAACATGATGAAAAACACCAAGATCATCTCATCTCAAACAGATCTGTACAAAGAAAGTCTTGGTGCAGAACTTGCTTTGTGTTTTGTGTTCCCTTCGCTGGGAAGAGCTGAACCGTTCCTCTCAACTTTGTCAAACTACTTAAAACAAAACGCACCAGAGGATCCTCGAGGAGCACAAACTCAAGACGTAGAGAAGGAACAATGGTACGCCTCAAAAGACGTAGCAGAAGCACTGAGACATAACGCAAAGCTCTTCAGTGACTTTGCAGAGGCCAACAAGGAGAACAGGAACATTAAGTTCTTGACAGTGGGTTCGAATGAGACGCAGACAGGTTCAAGCATCTGCCTTTATAAAGACGGCTTTTCTGTCAGTGAGAACTTCAAGCCTCCTTCAAAGCCTGCGACAGTGACAGTGCGTGACATAAACCACAACAGCGTGACACTGAAGGTCTCTCCACCCAGATTCGGAGCAGAGAACGTCACCTCCTACTCTGTTGAGTACTGCGTCAGTGGAGAGGATGGATGGAAACAGAAGACAGCATCCAAAGATGAAGAAGTCACAGTGAGCGATCTGAGTCTGAACACAGACTACAAGTTCAGATGCAGAGCTGTGACCTCAGTAGGTGTTGGGCCGGCCAGTGAAGTCAGTGGTACCATTAAAACCTTACCTTGCAGCCCTCCTGGGAAACCTCAAGTCGAACCAAACTCAAGTGAGATATCAGTGAGCTGGGAGAAACCTGCAGAGCTTGGACAAGACGTGCACATTTTGAGCTACATCGTGGAGTACGCCAAAACAGACAACGGGGTGAAAGAAGAAGACCTCCAGTGGAACCAAACAACGACAAGACTTGAAAAGGCGATCCTTGCAGGGCTTCAGTCGCAGACAGAATACGTTGTGAGGGTCAGATGTGACTGTGGTGCAGCTGGAAGAAGCAAACAAAGCATCACACTTAAAGTCTGCACAACGAAGTGTACACTGACAGAATCCCTAAAAAGTGCGAGCGTCAGGATGAACTCCGAATCACTATCGGTTTATAAACTGACCCTGACAGAAGGGGAAGTGGATGTCGATGGATGCCGGAGGTATGACTTTGGCAGAGAGAGCAGAAGGCAAAACCGCACCGTCATGCTTTTTGGAGCAGCCGGATCTGGAAAGTCCACTGTCATCAACGGGATGGTCAACTACATCTTTGGTGTCAAGTGGAAGGACACGTTCAGATTCACATTGATTGATGAGGATCAGTTGAACTCACAAGCTGAATGCCCAACTTCTGAAGTCACTGTGTTCAAAATCAACCACCAGGATGGTTTTAAAATCAACCACTCACTGACCATCATTGACACTCCAGACTTTGGAGCTGCAAGCGACACAAGAAGAGACGAGGAGACCGTTGAACAGCTACGTACTCTCTTCTTCGCCGGGCGTATCAGTGAAATCGACGCGGTGTGTTTTGTCGCTCAGGCTGCTTCAGAAGAACTCACACCATTTCAGAAACTTGTGTTGGACTCTGTGCTCTCAATCTTTGGCAAAGATGTGGCGGACAACCTTCTGGTTCTGGCGACATCAGCAGACGGGCAGCAACCACCAGTTCTAGAGGCAATCAATGCCTCAGGTGTCCCATGTCCTAAAACTAAAGACGGGCTGCCGGTTCACTTCAAATTCAATAACTCAGCGTTGTTTGTCGACAACAAATCATCTGCAGCGGACAGCGTGGGCGAGCATGACGGAGATGAAGAAGGAAGCTTTGATCAGGTGTGTTGGAACATGGTGACGAAAGGCGCCAAGGAGTTCTTCGCTGCTTTAAATGTCATAGAAACCAAAAGCCTGACAATGACAAAGGAGGTCCTCGGACGAAGAAAGCAGCTCGAGGATTCACATGCAGATTTGCAGGAGCAGGTTAAATTTGGGTTATCAAAGCTTCAGGAGCTCAAAGACACGATTGACACTCTTCAACAAAATGAGTCAAAGATCAACAGCAACAAGAACTTCACGTTTGAAGTCACTGTCAGGAAGCCTGTCCGAGTAGACGCTTCCGGTTCTGGACGTCACAAGTACACGTGGGAGTACGAGGAGGTTAAAAAGAGAAAAGCAGTGAACGAGCTGAAAAAGAAGTACCAAGAAGCCTCGGGGGCTAAGATGACCGTTCAGGAACTGATTGAAAAACTGTGGGCTGAACACCGTAGTGTGCTGACCGCGGTGAAGAAGCTGATAGAGAGCTGTGTCAAGTGTCTTAACGGACTTAAAGAGAGAACACTGAAACCAGATCCTCTCTCTGCCACGGGGTACATCGACATGCTTATCGAGGAGGAGGAGTCTGAGGCCAAGTTGGGCTGGGAGCAACGGGTTCACAAACTGAGAGCTGTACAAAGACGATACGACCTAAACTCTTTAAAACAATTCTCAAGAGTCATCCAAAGCTTTTTCAAATAGCCCCAGGACAAAGAGGAGATCCATTCGGACACGTATACTCTATTCGGCTGTTAAGTCGTGACGTAACGCCCTTTCAAAATATGATTTCCGGGTCCAAGCAGGTCGAAGCCCTGTATTTCTTCCACAACGCAGTGCCGTGTCCCCCCTTGTTTGAACAGATCTGAGTTTCTAAAAAAGCAACGTAATTGTCATTTTACCTCTTTCTTATGGATGAAAAAGGTGTTTAACTGATGAAAGAGGTGATTGTAATTGTTCACGCTAGGCCGTTGTTGTCTGTTTTGTTTCAACGGAGCGTTTGGATCTGGAAGTCTTATTTTGAAAGGGCGTCACGTCAGACTTAACAGTCGGATAAAGAACAAAACAGGTGAACCGGTTTGATGCTGAGAGACGGAAACTTCATCGACTTTGACCAAGAAAATCTCATAAATGAGTCTGAGATCAAGACTGAAACGGCTTCAGTTAAGACTTCCTGCAGGAGTTGTTTGCATCCATGTGTTGTTTACCAAAAAAAGTAAAACAATGACTCACTAAGGCCTCGTCCACACGAACGCAGGTATTTTTGAAACCGTATTTCTGGCCCCTGGTTAAAAAAAAGATTCCCGTCCACACCACAGGACCGGTGCGATAAAGCATATCCCTGTCCACATGAAACCGCAAAATCCTCCTCAAACCATGTCGTGCACACGCCAAAGCATTAGGTGGCGCTAGCTCTCCTTCTCCTAACAGGAAGGCCATCTTAGCCAATCACAAGGCTGGAAACATTCATACCTGGAAAAACAACAATGGTGAACCGAGGCCGGGCAGATTCCTTCGTGTTGACCGACAGAGAGACACATAAAGTGCTGCTAAGTTGCTAAATAGCATCAGTATTTTGGCTAGGTCCATAACAGCAACTCCGTCAGCTGGTCACGGCTAGAACGCTCCACAAGTCTCCATGGAAACAACTGTTAACCGTCGCGCAGTGTGACGTCAAACAATGACGGCAAGAAATGGCTTTGCTCGGTTTTCCTGTCCACACCACAGACGTAGCGTCTCCGTCAAAGTCCGTTCTCTCGACTCGATCCAATCGTCCTCGCCTACGGGAGTCGCCATCTTGTCAGACTTTGACTCCGCCTCATTTCCTCTGACCAAAAAAGGGCATGTATGTGACGTTTGGGGGGAGGGGCGTACGTCCATCCGGGTGACGTTTACCTCCGAGGAGAAGTGAGGGGGCAGAGGCTAGCTGTCACTCAAGAGGCCACGCCCCTAATTATTCATAAACTTTAACCTGCAGTCCTGGCACTTCCTTATTGGATCAACCAGGAAGTCGCTGTGGTTGGGGCTTGGTCCACACATGACTTCTGAAACCAGACTTTTAGAAAAAGGTCACCCTGGACCCTACAAAAAAAACCCGGTTTCAGGAGCGACAGCTGCGGTTTACGCGTGGATGAACGGCCGAACCGTGAAACAGAGAAACACGCTTTCAAAAACACCCGCGTGCGTGTGGACGGCCCCTGAATTGTGTAATATTTGGTGCTGGAACCATTGAAAGTGAAATAATTATTGTCTGCAATAATCATCTAAATCTCTACGCTGCTTCTGGCTTCACAGTGTTTGCTTCATTAACCCTCCTGTTGCCCTCAAATTTGACTAACACCATTTATTCTCTGGGTCAATTTGACCGTTAAACATCTGTAAAATGATCATAATCAATGTGTGACTCAAGTGAAGTCGAGTACTTTATGTCTTTATTTAACAAAATGAAAAATATCACTGATGTTAAACTGCATGGAGGGATTTCTGTGTGTGTGTTTTTAAGTAACTCTGTTATTTTAAGTGCTATTTTGTGTTATTTGTAACATCTGGAATGAAAGTAACGTCCGTTATCAAGGACAGCAGCATGAATTTGACCTCATATAACATTTGAATTGTAAAATAAACAATAATAACAATGATTAAATCATCCAGATGATCAAACTGACCCAAAGGAACACCGATGCCACAAGTACGTGTACGATAAGAACAATAAAAAATATATATAATCATGACAATTTTAGGTTTTTTATGAGTCGTCCCCATAAAATGAGGAAAAGTCATAAATATAAAGCAAAAAAACAAACAAAAATGACTTTATTTAGAGATTTTAAACATTAAATGGGGTCAAATTGACCCTTAGGAGAACAGGAGGGTTAAAGATGTTATTGTCCTGTTTTAATGAAGTGGCTCCGAGTGAACGATGGAGAACTCATCAGCTGTTCCTTTGAACAGAGACGCATGTTTGAGTTTAAGGACGTTTAAGAAACACAAGCTCAACTATTACAACTTCATCTCTTCTTCAGCCTCTTATCCGGGGTCGGGTCTCAGGCGCAGCAGCTCCAGCAGGGGACCCCAAACTTCCCTTTCCCGGGCCACATTAACCAGCTCTAACTGGGGGATCCTGAGGCGTTCCCAGGCCAGTGTGGAGATCTAATCTCTCCACCTGGTCCTGGGTCTTCCCCGAGGCCTCCTCCCAGCTGGACGTGCCTGGAACACCTCCCTAGGGAGGCGCCCAGGGTTCATCCTTACCAGATGATCCTGAACCACCTCAACTGGCTCCTTTCAACGCAAAGGAGCAGCGGCTCTACTCCGAGTTCCTCACGGATGCTGAACTTCTCCCCCTCTCTCTAAGGGAGACTCCAGACCCCCTCCTGAGGAAACACATTTCAGACGCTTGGACCTGGACCTGGTTCTTTGGGTCCTGACCTGGACCTGGTTCTTTGGGTCCTGACCTGGACCTGGTTCTTTGGGTCCTGACCCAGCTTTCATGACCACAGGTGAGGGTAGGAACCAGGACTGAGGGTAGATCCAGAGCTTTGTCTTCCTCAGCTCTCTTTTGGTCACAACTGTGCGGTAGAGCAACTGCAGCTCCGCCCCCGCTGCTCCGATTCTCCGGCCAAACTCACGCTCCATCGTCCCCTCACTCGTGAACAAGATCCAGAGCGGCTCTACTCCGAGTTCCTCAGTTAAGACTCGTGTAAATATATAAGTTTATTTTCTTTGAGATGTAAAAACATGAAGAATCACAGTGAATTGACTCCTGACGCTGATGTGCTGCCATGTTTTTGTCCTGTGGGTCAAACCAAATATGGAGAAATCAAACAATAATAAACAATATACACGTTATGATGTGCGTCCTTCTGTGTTTTTATCTTCCAGGACCTTCAGCTCATGTTTACTCCACCAGACTTTTATTTATTTATGTATTTAACATTTTAAAATGCCTCAAACATTTTATTTATCCTGTAATGAGTCTGGAAAATATACTATTTTACACGTTTGTTTACATTTGGGCCGTTATACTAAAATATATTAGTTTGTTTTTTAATTATATCCACTAAATTAATTCTGTGACTATTTTAAGGTTTTAAAAAATGATGAATTGAATAAAGAAACATCCTGAAGGTTTATTTATTATTCAGTTAGTGACATAAATGTTTTGATTTCATTCATTTATCTATTATTTAAAAAACAATAGAAATGCTCCAGCAAACAAATGAATGACACTTGTGTTAAAGAGCGCCCTCTGCAGGTCGCTGTCATTAACACAGTGTGTTAACAACGACAGTAAATAACAACAGTAACAGACAATCATACATCAGCACACTCAGGGTCTCAGGGTCTCAGGGTCTCAGGGTCTCAGGGTCTCAGGGTCTCAGGGTGCACAGGTGCAGAGGTGCCGTAAACCGCTCAAAGAAGAAACCATTGTACAAAGACTTTATTCATCAGACATTGAATTAAATAAAGAAACATCCTACAGGAGCCTGTGAATGTTCTCATGTGTCCAGGTCGTCGTTCTCCTCAAAGCAGTTTCAGTCCAAAGCAACTGGACTTGGTTATTTGTCAGGAAGACGTTTCACCTCTGATCTGACCAGTCCCAGCCTGGTCCTGGTTCTGGTCCTGGTCCTGTTACTGGTCCTGGTCCAGTCCCAGCCTGGTCCTGGTCCTGGTCCAGTTCCAGCCTGGTCCTGGTCCTGGTCCTGGTTCAGTCCCAACCTGGTCCTGGTCCTGGTCCTGGTCCAGTCCCAGCCTGGTCCTGGTCCAGTCCCAGTCTGGTCCTGGTCCTGGTCCTGGTCCTGTTACTGGTCCTGGTCCAGTCCCAGCCTGGTCCTGGTCCTGGTCCAGTTCCAGCCTGGTCCTGGTCCTGGTCCTGGTTCAGTCCCAACCTGGTCCTGGTCCTGGTCCTGGTCCAGTCCCAGCCTGGTCCTGGTCCAGTCCCAGTCTGGTCCTGGTCCTGGTTCAGTCCCAGCCTGGTCCTGGTCCTGGTCCAGTCCCAGTCTGGTCCTGGTTCAGTCCCAGCCTGGTCCTGGTCCTGGTCCTGGTCCTGGTCCTGGTCCAGTCCCAGCCTGGTCCTGGTCCTGGTCTTGGATCAGAGGTGAAACGTCTTCCTACAGGTGTATTTGTTATTGAGTCAGTTGAACACGTCAGCACGCACGTTCAGAAACACTCACAACAACAGGAACAAACATTAAAAAAGGGAAATTAGGGAAGATCTCAGTTTGGAAATGTAAAACTGTTTAGATATTGGAGACAAACAGGATTGATGGGGAGAATTGAACCGATGAGATTAGTGAATACCTCCAACATAGGTGGCAGTGATGCACCTTAACACTGGTTATCACCCGCCATAAACCCATAAACACACAAACAGGTGGAACAGGAAGTTGTTCGTCCCAACCAGAGCTGCAGCAGCAGCTGGGGGGTGACTTCACTTTTGCACTTGGGCGTTTTCTTCTGTGATGACATAAGTGGAGTCAGGTGAGGGGGAGAGAGAGAAAGAGAGAGAGAGAGAGAGAGAGAGAGAGAGAGAGAGAGGGAGGGAGAGAGAGAGAGAGAGAGAGAATCTTTAACACATTTAGGCTCCTTGAGGACACTTTTGCACATGTTGTGGTTCTTAGAGGAGCTGCAGCAGCGGAATGGAGGAGACTTCACTTTTGTACTTTGGCGTTTTCTTCTGTACAGTCGGAGGAGCAGGTAAACTCATCTCTTAAACTCTACTTTCAGATCGTTCATGTTCACAAAAGTCTAGAATTTACTGCAGCTTTTGTAGTTTCTACAGTTAACTAATTGTAGTGCGGCCGTATTTTGACACTTACGGTAAACGCACCTCTGCAGGTGAGCGTTTTATTCAGAAACTGTATTTAAATGGGTTTAAAGCACAAAGTGTGAAACAACAACAGTAAAGTGTTTAACTTTCATCTCAGCTGCTCTGAACACTTTCAATGGGCTTACCACAAGTGTCAGAATACGGGCGCAATACAAATATAGGTAGGCGCTCACCTGAGCGCAGCTGGGATTTGTTCAACAATTAATTTCTGGCATTCTGGAAAATGTATAAGCATTCATTTCACAGTGAATGATGTCATTTGTCTTTTGTGCAGATGTCTTTGTTTACGGATTTAATGATTTTACTTCGTATGCGTTACAGCCCCAAAGCAACGCCGCCCTTTTGTCTCGGACAGTCAACGCCCATTCCACCGTTTTGTTAATGCAGCTGATTTAGTCAAAACTAACCAATTCAAACAATTCAGTATCTATCTATATATACTGAATTGATTGAAATGGTTAGTGTTGACTAAATCAGTCAACATATATATAAATCATATATATACACACACACACACATATATATACATATGTGCACATATAGCGCATTCTCACACACAGGAGCACACGTTTATGCTCCTAGAGGACACTTTAACACACGTTTATGCTCCTAGAGGACACTTTAACACATGTTTATGCTCCTAGAGGACACTTTAGCACACGTTTATGCTCCTAGAGGACACTTTAACACACGTTTATGCTCCTAGAGGACACTTTAACACACGTTTATGCTCCTAGAGGACACTTTAGCACACGTTTATGCTCCTAGAGGACACTTTAACACACGTTTATGCTCCTAGAGGACACTTTAGCACACATTTGAGCTCCTAGAGGACACTTTAGCACACGTTTATGCTCCTAGACGACACTTTAGCACACGTTTATGCTCCTAGAGGGAACTTTAGCACATGTTTTGGCTCCTAGAGGACACTTTAACACACGTTTAGGCTCCTAGAGGACACTTTAACACACGTTTAGGCTCCTTGAGGACACTTTAGCACACGTTTATGCTCCTAGAGGTCACTTTAACACACGTTTATGCTCCTAGAGGACACTTTAACACACGTTTATGCTCCTAGAGGACACTTTAACACACGTTTATGCTCCTAGAGGACACTTTAGCACACGTTTATGCTCCTAGAGGACACTTTAACACACGTTTATGCTCCTAGACGACACTTTAGCACACATTTGAGCTCCTAGAGGACACTTTAGCACACGTTTATGCTCCTAGAGGTCACTTTAACACACGTTTATGCTCCTAGAGGACACTTTAACACACGTTTATGCTCCTAGAGGACACTTTAGCACACGTTTATGCTCCTAGAGGACACTTTAACACACGTTTATGCTCCTAGACGACACTTTAGCACACATTTGAGCTCCTAGAGGACACTTTAGCACACGTTTATGCTCCTAGACGACACTTTAGCACACGTTTATGCTCCTAGAGGGAACTTTAGCACATGTTTTGGCTCCTAGAGGACACTTTAACACACGTTTAGGCTCCTAGAGGACACTTTAACACACGTTTAGGCTCCTTGAGGACACTTTAGCACACGTTTATGCTCCTAGACGACACTTTAGCACACGTTTTGGCTCCTAGAGGACACTTTAGCACACGTTTATGCTCCTAGAGGACACTTTAACACACGTTTAGGCTCCTAGAGGACACTTTAGCACACGTTTTAGCTCCTAGAGGGCACTTTAGCACACGTTTAGGCTCCTAGAGTTCACTTTAGCACACGTTTAGGCTCCTAGAGGACACTTTAGCACACGTTTTAGCTCCTAGAGGACACTTTAGCACACGTTTAGGCTCCTAGAGTTCACTTTAGCACACGTTTAGGCTCCTAGAGGACACTTTAGCACACGTTTTAGCTCCTAGAGGACACTTTAACACACGTTTAGGCTCCTAGAGGACACTTTAGCACACGTTTTAGCTCCTAGAGGGCACTTTAGCACACGTTTATGCTCCTAGAGGACACTTTAACACACGTTTATGCTCCTAGAGGACACTTTAGCACACGTTTATGCTCCTAGAGGACACTTTAACACACGTTTTAGCTCCTAGAGGACACATTAGCACACGTTTATGCTCCTAGAGGACACTTTAACACGTTTATGCTCCTAGAGGACACTTTAACACACGTTTATGCTCCTAGAGGACACTTTAACACACGTTTTAGCTCCTTGAGGACACATTAGCACACGTTTATGCTCCTAGAGGACACTTTAGCACACGTTTATGCTCCTAGAGGACACTTTAACACACGTTTAGGCTCCTAGAGGACACTTTAGCACACGTTTTAGCTCCTAGAGGGCACTTTAGCACACGTTTAGGCTCCTAGAGTTCACTTTAGCACACGTTTAGGCTCCTAGAGGACACTTTAGCACACGTTTTAGCTCCTAGAGGACACTTTAGCACACGTTTAGGCTCCTAGAGTTCACTTTAGCACACGTTTAGGCTCCTAGAGGACACTTTAGCACACGTTTTAGCTCCTAGAGGACACTTTAACACACGTTTAGGCTCCTAGAGGACACTTTAGCACACGTTTTAGCTCCTAGAGGGCACTTTAGCACACGTTTATGCTCCTAGAGGACACTTTAACACACGTTTATGCTCCTAGAGGACACTTTAGCACACGTTTATGCTCCTAGAGGACACTTTAACACACGTTTTAGCTCCTAGAGGACACATTAGCACACGTTTATGCTCCTAGAGGACACTTTAACACGTTTATGCTCCTAGAGGACACTTTAACACACGTTTATGCTCCTAGAGGACACTTTAACACACGTTTTAGCTCCTTGAGGACACATTAGCACACGTTTATGCTCCTAGAGGACACTTTAACACACGTTTATGCTCCTAGACGACACTTTAACACACGTTTATGCTCCTAGAGGACACTTTAGCACATGTTTTAGCTCCTAGAGGACACTTTAACACACGTTTTGGCTCCTAGAGGACACTTTAGCAAAGGTTTTTCAACAATTGGGATTAAATTAATGCATTTCCTTCTTTTATTCAGTTCGGTATGAGGTGATCGGTCCATCTCAACCAGTCGTCACCACCTTGGGCGATGATGTCATCCTGCCATGTCAGGTGGTCCCTCGGCTCAACGCGGAGAGCCTGACGGTGGGGTGGTGGAGGCCCGACCTCCCTCTTGACCCCGCGGACCCACAAAGTAATTACAGGTTTGTTCACTGTTACCATGAGAACCAAGATGAGGAGGACATGAAGCAGTCGTCGTATGTCAACCGGACGGCGCTGATGAAAGACGACCTGAACTACGGAAACATATCTCTGAAGATCCTGAACGTGAAGCGCAGTGACGCAGGAATATACAGCTGTCGACTCCCACAGTGGGGGACTGCTGCAATCATTCGACTCATTGTTGGTACGTTTATTTTAAGTTTTTCTTTCTGAAACACAGACCGTATAAAAACAGACGTAGCGTCTCCGTCGAGGTCCGTTCTCTAACTTGATCCAATCGTCCTCGCCTACGGGAGTCTCCATCTTGTCAGACTCTGACTCCGCCTCATTTCCTCTGACCAAAAAAGGGCATGTATGTGACGCTGGGGGGAGGGGCGTACGTCCATCTGGCTGACGTTTACCTCCGAGGATTAGTGAGGGCCAGAGGCTAGCTGTCACTCTAGAGGCCACGCCCCTAATTATTCATAAACTTTAACCTCCAATAAAACTTCCTGTTTGATCCAAACAGGAAGTCGCTGGGCGGGGCTTGGTTTGAACCTGGAAATCGTATTTTGAAAGGGCGTCACAGCAGATTTAACAGCTGTATGAAATGATTTGTGAAAGCTTTATTCTGAAATACTGTTGAACCCGGTCCAGACGTCTTCTAAACTTTGTTTTCAGAACAAACCTCAGATCCAGCGTTGACGACGGAGACGCTGCTGCTGCGTCCCAGAACCCTCCCAACTCCAGATCGAAAAGAAAAGAGAGGTGAGAAAACATTTCCTCTAATCCAGCTCCTATGTGTGTGTGTGTTGTGTTCCACTCACTGTGCGTTTATCTCTGTGGTTTTTACATCAGGTGGTCGGCGCCATGTGTTCGCACTGATCCCAGTTCTGCTGCTGCTGCTGCTGCTGGTGGTCCTGTGTGGATATTCACACGGGCCAAAATCTAAATGTAAGTTTGTCAATCAAACTGACCTTTTATTATTATTATTATTATTATTAATCCTGTGTTATTTGTCCCTCCAACTGTTTGCCGTTGCCTGACCAAACCTCTTGCTTAAGGACACGTTGGCAGTTGAACCGGAGAAATCACAGATGAACCTGTCTTTGTGTTTTCATAGGGCGGCTGTGGCTTGGTGGCAGAGTGGGTCGTCCTCTGATCGAGAGATTGGTGGTTCGATCCCCATCTCCCCCCGGTCCACATGTCGAAGTTTCCTTGAGCAAGACACTGAACCCTGAATTGCTCCCCGTGCTGCGCATGGGTGTGTGAATGTGTGTGAATGGTCAGATTAGATGGTCTGTAGGTGTCCACTGCCATCAGTGTGAATGTCTGTGTGAACGGGTGAATGTGACAAACACTGTGAAAGCACCTTGAGTAGTCAGAAGACTAGAAAGGCTACAAGTCCATTTACCATAAGTCTAGCTAGTGCTAGCTAATGTTAGTGTTAGCTAGCACTAGCTAGTGCTAATTACATCCCTAGCCAGGGTTACGCAATAGGACGATTCAACACGACGCCACCTCGATATCATTCGTTCTTCCAGGAGGCAAAAGTTACAACCCTGGCTCTCAGGTTGAAACAAAGGGGAGACACACAGTGCTCTGAATATAATGTATAGTTTACATAACGTGTGTGTGTGTGTGTGTGTGTGTGTGTGCGTATGTGCATATGTATATAAGAGACATACACAACAGCAAGTTGTAGGCCTGAGCAGCAGTCAGCTGCTCAGCCACCAGAGAGAGAGAGCAGACTGACTAAGGTGGCCTTTTATTATTGAGGCCGCTCCCTTAGGTCTGCTTAGGACGGACCTCTGCCTCTAGGAGTTCCTGAAAGGCAGAGAGTACAGGGAGGTCACAGAGCGTATTTATCATGTTTTTGTTTTAGCTGTTCGAAAACAAGTATGAAGTTTTTTTAGGGTTTTTACTTTTGCACTTTTAATAGATGCTGCTGTCTCTTTACCTTTAATATTATTAAGTTATTTATTAATCCTTGTAATGTCCCTTAAAGCTCAGTATTCATTTTTTAATGAACCGTTTGGAGTCTTGTGTCTGTGCAGAAAGTGTTAAGTCACTTTATCTTTTCTACCACATCATAAAACGGTGCCATGATGGAGTGAGGAGGAGTTTGATCGTGTTTTACACTGAAAAAACAAGTAAAAACTAACAGCTGGTTAGTTCCAAGTCTCTTTCATTGTGTCCCTGTAGCTTTGTTTTCCAAATGTTTCAAAATAAAAGTCATTTCTTTGTCAAAGTCAGTGTGTTGACGTTTTTCAGAATATGGTTATTATAGAAATATTTGATGCAGATCACATCGGTGTCATCAAACATGTTCCCATGGCGCCTCCTTAGTTTCAGCCCGTCACGGTGAACCTGCAGGTGTGTGTTCACAAACTCCTCTGACGCAAGTACGTGGAGCCTGACCTGCGAGAAGCTCCGTAAGGATGATTTACGGCTGTTTACGGAGTCTATTTTAGTCATTTTGTGTCTATTTTAGTCATTTTGAGTCTATTTTCAGTCATTTTGTGTCTATTTTAGTCATTTTGAGTCTATTTTAGTCATTTTGAGTCTATTTTGTCATTTTGCATCTATTTTAAGTCATTTTGAGTCTATTTTAGTCATTTTGAGTCTATTTTCAGTCATTTTGTGTCTATTTTGCATCTATTTTAAGTCATTTTGAGTCTATTTTTAGTCATTTTGAGTCTATTTTACATCTATTTTAGTCATTTTGAGTCTATTTTACATCTATTTTCAGTCATTTTGTGTCTATTTTACATCATTTTGAGTCTATTTTACATCTATTTTAAGTCATTTTGAGATAGTTTTGCATCTATTTTTAGTCATTTTGAGATAGTTTTGCGTCTATTTTGAGTCATTTTGAGATAGTTTTGCATCTATTTTCAGACATTTTGAGTCTATTTTTTAGTCTTTGAGTTAGTTTTACAGCTAGTTCAATAATTGTGTCTATTTAAGTCATTTTTAATTAGTTTTACGTCCATTTTAATTTATTTTGCAGCTATTTGAGTCATTTTTTGTAGCTTCTTTTGAGTTAGTTTTGCATCTAGTTTAGGAAATGTTCTGTATTTTAAGTCATTTTGAGTTAGTTTTTACATCTATTTCATGGTCTGAGTTGGTTTTTACATCTATTTTAAGTCATTTTGAGTTGGTTTTTACATCTATTTTAAGTCATTTTGAGTTGGTTTTTACATCTATTTTAAGTCATTTTGAGTTGGTTTTTACATCTATTTTAAGTCATTTTGAGTTGGTTTTTACATCTATTTTAAGTCATTTTACATCTCTAATCATTTTGCATCTATTTTAAGTAATTTTGAGTTGGTTTTACAGCTAGTTTAATACTTGTGTCTAGTTTAAGTCTTGTTACGTCTGTTTTACATCAATTTAACTCATTTTGTTTCTATTTTTTGTCCTTTTGAGTCGGTTTTACAGCTAGTTAAATAGTTGTGTCTGGTTTTAGTCCTGTTGTGTCTGGTTTTAGTCCTGTTGTGTCTGGTTTTAGTCCTGTTGTGTCTGGTTTAAGTCCTGTTGTGTCTGGTTTTAGTCCTGTTGTGTCTGGTTTTAGTCCTGTTGTGTCTGGTTTAAGTCCTGTTGTGTCTGGTTTAAGTCCTGTTGTGTCTGGTTTTAGTCTTGTTGTGTCTGGTTTTAGTCCTGTTGTGTCTGGTTTTAGTCCTGTTGTGTCTGGTTTTAGTCCTTCTGTGTCTGGTTTTAGTCCTGTTGTCTGGTTTTAGTCCTGTTGTGTCTGGTTTTAGTCCTGTTGTGTCTGGTTTTAGTCCTGTTGCGTCTGGTTTTAGTCCTGTTGTGTCTGGTTTTAGTCCTGTTGTGTCTGGTTTTAGTCCTGTTGTCTGGTTTTAGTCCTGTTGTGTCTGGTTTCAGACCTGTTGTGTCTGGTTTTAGTCCTGTTGTGTCTGGTTTTAGTCCTGCTGTGTCTCGTTTTAGTCCTGTTGTGTCTGGTTTTAGTCCTGTTGTGTCTGGTTTTAGTCTTGTTGTGTCTGGTTTTAGTCCTGTTGTGTCTGGTTTTAGTCCTGTTGTGTCTGGTTTTAGTCCTGTTGTGTCTGGTTTCAGACCTGTTGTGTCTGGTTTTAGTCCTGTTGAGTCTGGTTTTAGTCCTGTTGTGTCTGGTTTCAGTCCTGTTGTGTCTGGTTTTAGTCCTGTTGTGTCTGGTTTTAGTCCTGTTTTGTCTGGTTTTAGTCCTGTTGTGTCTGGTTTTAGTCCTGTTTTGTCTGGTTTTAGTCCTGTTGTGTCTGGTTTTAGTCCTGTTGTGTCTGGTTTTAGTCCTGCTGTGTCTCGTTTTAGTCCTGTTGTGTCTGGTTTTAGTCCTGTTGTGTCTGGTTTTAGTCTTGTTGTGTCTGGTTTTAGTCCTGTTGTGTCTGGTTTTAGTCCTGTTGTGTCTGGTTTTAGTCTTGTTGTGTCTGGTTTTAGTCTTGTTGTGTCTGGTTTTAGTCCTGTTGTGTCTGGTTTTAGTCCTGTTGCGTCTGGTTTTAGTCCTGTTGCGTCTGGTTTTAGTCCTGTTGTGTCTGGTTTTAGTCCTGTTGTGTCTGGTTTTAGTCCTGTTGCGTCTGGTTTTAGTCCTGTTGCGTCTGGTTTTAGTCCTGTTGCGTCTGGTTTTAGTCCTGTTGTGTCTGGTTTTAGTCCTGTTTTGTCTGGTTTTAGTCCTGTTGTGTCTGGTTTTAGTCCTGTTTTGTCTGGTTTTAGTCCTGTTGTGTCTGGTTTTAGTCCTGTTGTGTCTGGTTTTAGTCCTGTTGTGTCTGGTTTTAGTCCTGTTTTGTCTGGTTTTAGTCCTGTTGTGTCTGGTTTTAGTCCTGTTGTGTCTGGTTTCAGACCTGTTGTGTCTGGTTTTAGTCCTGTTGAGTCTGGTTTTAGTCCTGTTGTGTCTGGTTTCAGTCCTGTTGTGTCTGGTTTTAGTCCTGTTGTGTCTGGTTTTAGTCCTGTTTTGTCTGGTTTTAGTCCTGTTGTGTCTGGTTTTAGTCCTGTTTTGTCTGGTTTTAGTCCTGTTGTGTCTGGTTTTAGTCCTGTTGTGTCTGGTTTTAGTCCTGCTGTGTCTCGTTTTAGTCCTGTTGTGTCTGGTTTTAGTCCTGTTGTGTCTGGTTTTAGTCTTGTTGTGTCTGGTTTTAGTCCTGTTGTGTCTGGTTTTAGTCCTGTTGTGTCTGGTTTTAGTCCTGTTGTGTCTGGTTTCAGACCTGTTGTGTCTGGTTTTAGTCCTGTTGAGTCTGGTTTTAGTCCTGTTGAGTCTGGTTTTAGTCCTGTTGTGTCTGGTTTTAGTCTTGTTGTGTCTGGTTTTAGTCCTGTTGTGTCTGGTTTTAGTCCTGTTGTGTCTGGTTTTAGTCCTGTTGTGTCTGGTTTCAGACCTGTTGTGTCTGGTTTTAGTCCTGTTGAGTCTGGTTTTAGTCCTGTTGTGTCTGGTTTCAGTCCTGTTGTGTCTGGTTTTAGTCCTGTTGTGTCTGGTTTTAGTCCTGTTTTGTCTGGTTTTAGTCCTGTTGTGTCTGGTTTTAGTCCTGTTTTGTCTGGTTTTAGTCCTGTTGTGTCTGGTTTTAGTCCTGTTGTGTCTGGTTTTAGTCCTGCTGTGTCTGGTTTTAGTCCTGTTGTGTCTGGTTTTAGTCCTGTTGTGTCTGGTTTTAGTCTTGTTGTGTCTGGTTTTAGTCCTGTTGTGTCTGGTTTTTGTCCTGTTGTGTCTGGTTTTAGTCTTGTTGTGTCTGGTTTTAGTCTTGTTGTGTCTGGTTTTAGTCCTGTTGTGTCTGGTTTTAGTCCTGTTGCGTCTGGTTTTAGTCCTGTTGCGTCTGGTTTTAGTCCTGTTGTGTCTGGTTTTAGTCCTGTTGTGTCTGGTTTTAGTCCTGTTGTCTGGTTTTAGTCCTGTTGTGTCTGGTTTTAGTCCTGTTGTGTCTGGTTTCAGACCTGTTGTGTCTGGTTTTAGTCCTGTTGTGTCTCGTTTTAGTCCTGTTGTGTCTGGTTTTAGTCCTGTTGTGTCTGGTTTTAGTCCTGTTTTGTCTGGTTTTAGTCCTGTTGTGTCTGGTTTTAGTCCTGTTGTGTCTGGTTTCAGACCTGTTGTGTCTGGTTTTAGTCCTGTTGAGTCTGGTTTTAGTCCTGTTGTGTCTGGTTTCAGTCCTGTTGTGTCTGGTTTTAGTCCTGTTGTGTCTGGTTTTAGTCCTGTTTTGTCTGGTTTTAGTCCTGTTGTGTCTGGTTTTAGTCCTGTTTTGTCTGGTTTTAGTCCTGTTGTGTCTGGTTTTAGTCCTGTTGTGTCTGGTTTTAGTCCTGCTGTGTCTCGTTTTAGTCCTGTTGTGTCTGGTTTTAGTCCTGTTGTGTCTGGTTTTAGTCTTGTTGTGTCTGGTTTTAGTCCTGTTGTGTCTGGTTTTAGTCCTGTTGTGTCTGGTTTTAGTCCTGTTGTGTCTGGTTTCAGACCTGTTGTGTCTGGTTTTAGTCCTGTTGAGTCTGGTTTTAGTCCTGTTGTGTCTGGTTTCAGTCCTGTTGTGTCTGGTTTTAGTCCTGTTGTGTCTGGTTTTAGTCCTGTTTTGTCTGGTTTTAGTCCTGTTGTGTCTGGTTTTAGTCCTGTTGTGTCTGGTTTTAGTCCTGTTGTGTCTGGTTTTAGTCCTGTTGTGTCTGGTTTTAGTCCTGCTGTGTCTGGTTTTAGTCCTGTTGTGTCTGGTTTTAGTCCTGTTGTGTCTGGTTTTAGTCTTGTTGTGTCTGGTTTTAGTCCTGTTGTGTCTGGTTTTAGTCCTGTTGTGTCTGGTTTTAGTCTTGTTGTGTCTGGTTTTAGTCTTGTTGTGTCTGGTTTTAGTCCTGTTGTGTCTGGTTTTAGTCCTGTTGCGTCTGGTTTTAGTCCTGTTGCGTCTGGTTTTAGTCCTGTTGTGTCTGGTTTTAGTCCTGTTGTGTCTGGTTTTAGTCCTGTTGTGTCTGGTTTTAGTCCTGTTGTGTCTGGTTTTAGTCCTGTTGCGTCTGGTTTTAGTCCTGTTGTGTCTGGTTTTAGTCCTGTTGTGTCTGGTTTTAGTCCTGTTGTGTCTGGTTTTAGTCCTGTTGTGTCTGGTTTTAGTCCTGTTGTGTCTGGTTTTAGTCCTGTTGTGTCTGGTTTTAGTCCTGTTGTGTCTGGTTTTAGTCCTGTTGTGTCTGGTTTTAGTCCTGTTGTGTCTGGTTTTAGTCCTGCTGTGTCTGGTTTTAGTCCTGTTGTGTCTGGTTTTAGTCCTGTTTTGTCTGGTTTTAGTCCTGTTGTGTCTGGTTTTAGTCCTGTTTTGTCTGGTTTTAGTCCTGTTGTGTCCCGTCCATGAGGAGGTTTCCAGACATGAAGCTGAAGCTCTTTATTATATTTATTTATTATATATGAACAAACACCCGTAATGCTGCCGTCCTGATGGTTTTTCAGCGACGTGAAGCTGAAACGTCCGTGTTCCTGTTGAAATGTCGTTGAACGTGTCGGATTTTGTCCGTTTTTACCTAAAAAAACACTTTTAATGGTAAAAGAGTGAAGAGAAACAAACAGGAAGCTTCTTCAGACTCCTCTGTTCACGAGCTCTGAGGAAATCAAAGTGTCCTGATGGTTTTTACGGAGCTTTAGTTTCATCTAGTGCAGGAAAACAAGTGTAACTATGGATTATGTATGATTGTTTTTGAATTACATAAATAAATGGACTGATTATTAAGTTACTGTGACATTAAATAAACACAAATAACGTTAAAAAGAGATGTAGGCGTAAAGAAAAGTGTGTTTATAAAGGAAATAATACATAAAGACGTGGAGACAACAATTAAAATATGCATTTAAAATCATAAGAAAATGGGAAATTAAGAAGTAAAGTAATCAAATTAATCAAATATGTCTTTAAATTTACCAAAAATAATATTAAAAAGAAAGAAATGACAAAGTAAATAAGAGGTAAATAAACAAATAAAACATGCAAAAATAAAAACATTTAAAAATATATAAAACAAAAGTAAAATAAAGCTTATTAAACCTGTAATATCAGTCACATTTATGGTTATTTTTAATATTATTATTATTATTATTAATGTGTCTGATTCCACAGCTTCAACCCTCCACAGGTGCAAACAGATGCATCAGCCAATCACGGCTCAGGTTGTGTCCGCGGGCGTCCGTCGACAGGAAGTGACCCGTCAGTCTCTGGTGACTGGATGTGACGTGTTTATTTAGGATGAATTAGAACAAACTGGGCTCGAGGGCACTTCAGCACCGCGGGCGTCAAACCACAACATCGTCAAAGCTCCTCCTCCAAACACAGATTTCAACATTTAGGTTAAAAACACTCCACAAACACGGCGCTGACGTCCACACTTTGCTTCTTTTCCACGTCGACGAGAGTTCAGAGGAAGTTTCTGTGTCACCGCGACACGAACGGGTGGTTACGGGTTCACTGGGCGCCGCCCGCCTCCGGGGGTGAGCCGCCGTCGCTGTCGTCGTCCCAGGACGAGGAGGTGAACCCCGCGGGGGCGGAGATGGAGTGAGGGGCGGAGGTGTGTCCGAGGCCTTGGTACCGCCCGCTGGAGGACGGGGAGGGGGGCATGGACGTGGTTGCCGCGGCGACGGGGTCCTGGGAGGACGCCGTGAGGAGGCCCGTGTGCTCGGTGTGTTCGGGTCGAGCCGCCGCGCCGAAGTACATCTTGTTGGGACGACCCAGGAACGTACGACCTGGAGAAAGGTGAGAAAATGACTTTATTATTGTTTTCTAGGACATTTACGTCACATCTCAGCGGAGAATGTTTTTTTTTTTTTACACAAATTTTATTAAAAGTAATAAAACACGTGAAAATCGCTTTAAATAACGGAATACAAACAGGTTGTATTCACACATTCCCTTCTATTGATCTCATCTCATCTTCAGCCTCTTATCCTGGATCAGGTCTCGGGCGCAGCAGCTCCAGCAGGGGACCCCAAACTTCCCTTTCCCGGGCCACATTAACCAGCTCTAACTGGGGGATCCTGAGGCGTTCCCAGGCCAGTGTGGAGATCTAATCTCTCCACCTGGTCCTGGGTCTTCCCCGAGGCCTCCTCCCAGCTGGACGTGCCTGGAACACCTCCCTAGGGAGGCGCCCAGGGTTCATCCTTACCAGATGATCCTGAACCACCTCAACTGGCTCCTTTCAACGCAAAGGAGCAGCGGCTCTACTCCGAGTTCCTCACGGATGCTGAACTTCTCCCCCTCTCTCTAAGGGAGACTCCAGCCCCCCTCCTGAGGAAACACATTTCACACGCTTGGACCTGGACCTGGTTCTTTGGGTCCTGACCCAGCTTTCATGACCACAGGTGAGGGTAGGAACCAGGACTGAGGGTAGATCCAGAGCTTTGTCTTCCTCAGTTCTCTTTTCATCACAACGGTGCGGTAGAGCGACTGCAGCTCCGCCCCCGCTGCTCCGATTCTCCGGCCAAACTCACGCTCCATCGTCCCCTCACTCGTGAACAAGATCCAGAGGTACTTGAACTCCTTCACTTGGGGTCAGGCTCCTTTTTATTGATGCGTTTGACAAAATCAATAATCCATAATGAGCCTGAGACGCTCACCTGCGTGACGGACCTGCTCCGTGACATCAGCTCTGATGTCAGAGAAATCCCACATGGCCAGGAAACTGTCGAAACACGAGCCCTCCTCAGCTTCCTGGATCACATCAGAGCATGTTTTGTATCATATATCATATTATATTTTATCATATAAGATAGAAAAGCAGATGTTTACCTGTACGTAGGGTTTGTAGGTGAAGGTGTAGTGGTGAGCGATGGCAGCCAGGAACATTTCTATGCAGATGATGAAATCCTGTGGCGGGAGAGAAATTGGTTAAATAGAAAAGAAATTATATTATTAAAGAACCTCCTGTTACTTCTAAACTTCATCGGAGATCAGGAGTACTCTGAAACCCTAGTGCACAGGACTTTTACTTTGAAATATTGCTCAGGTTTGTGTCTGTAGTCGCAGATTTCCTCAACTCAAACGTTTCAGATCCAAAAATGAAAGAAAAGACATGAAAACGTGAAACAAAGGACTCGAAAAAATCACTAATTTACTTTTGTTTTCAGTTCAGGTTCATCTGAAGCTAAGCTAACACGTTAGCATGTATACTGGTATTTTATTTTGTAATTTAAAGGTACAAAGGTCACAAGATTTAAACTTATTGTTGAGTATAATTCAAGTAATCTTGTTTCTGGGTATATTTAAATACACTCTTTGTCAACACCGTATCTTGATGCCCAGGCGCAGTCTCACGTGCATCTTTACGCTAACGTCACCTCAGGGCGCCCTCCCACTGTGCCTCCGTCCCGTGCCCCGTGCTTTAGGGTCCTTGTCCTCCCCTCCAGGCCCGTTTGTACTCACACTACCTGGGCCTCGGAGAATGCTTCTTGCTGCCTATACGTCATCACGCTGTAACACGTCACACGCATTGATGACGTCATGGCGATGCGTGGCTTTGTTTCCAGATCTTTCCGTAGACCTCGGAGTTTTTGTGCGTCTTGTCGACTGTTTTTGAATCCTTTCATCGACCAAATCTGCAGTAAACACTCCACCTCCGCATCACACCAACGTGAACCTTTCACCGCCATTGTTTGAAATGTCCGCGCATGGTCCCTCCTTCTTTTTTCTACGTCCCAACAGGCGCACAGGAAATGACCTCAGAACCGCCGTAGGCCTCGTGCTCGTACACGTGCGCACGCTCGTGCTCGTACATGTGCAAACGTGCTTTACTAAAGCCCACCTCTCCCAAATGGGCCGTGGACGACAAGCGTGCCGCTCCTAGACGCGGTACGGTTGCACTCACACTGGTCAAAGGAACCAGACTTTACCCGTGAAACCTGTTTTGGCCCCGGTGCAGAAGGACAGTGTGAGTGCGCCCTTAAACTCAGTCTGGGCCGTTTGAGACTCAAGATAACAAATAATAATAACAACAATAATAATAATAATAACAACAATAACAATGATAATGATGATGATGATAATAGCGAGGATGGCAGTTCTGAGCGTACGTAGGTTTAAGTCAAACACTGAGACTCTGAGCTCCGTGTGAATCCCGTAACGTGTTTTATTTGTTGATAACTGTGCGTTCACCTGCAGCCCGGTGGCCACGGCCTCCACGCTGTCCCAGTCCCAGGTGTGCGTGTCCGAGATCACGCCGACCTTCACCAGGAACGCTATGAAGACGGCCTGCCTGCACAGAGAGGTTTTCATTAGAAGAGTGAAAAGAAACTTGACTCTGACGTTAAATTAAAGAAGAATACAGAAACTTGTATTAGGGCCAAGTACTCTAATTATTACCCCCCTAAATCGTCCATAATTTGTTTATTTTTTTCATACGTGGCCCTAAAACGCCGTCGTTGGAAACCCCACTCACATTTTCTGTGTGTGTGTTTGAGTTCTTACCAGAAGGAGACGAACACGACCAGTTTGACGCAGAGGAACTTCCCCACGGGTCTGATGGGAGTCAGCTCTTCTCTGAGCGCTCGGTACAGCAACAGCAGACAGTACATGGCAAACTGTGAGAAGACAGACATCCCATCATGCAACAGGAGAGTGTGTGTGTGTGTGTGTGCGTGTGTGTGCGTGTGTGTGCGTCTTTACCAGCTGAGATATGTTGTTGATGATGACCAGGTAGGACCAGGCGTTCCTGAAGCTGAAGTTGGCTTCGTCGTAAACGCCACAGAGCTGACAGATGCTGCGGACAGAAAGAGACGCTTTGATGACAACGGCAACGCCGCCGCTGCCTCTGTGGTTACGGGCGGCGCCTCAGATTCAATTTGGGATGTTTTACGGCTGTTTGGTGTCTATTTGTGCCTATTTTTAGTCATTTTGAGTCTATTTTAGTCATTTTGAGTCTATTTTAGTCATTTTGTAGCATCTTTTTAGTCATTTTGAGTTAGTTTTGCATCTATTTTCAGTCATTTTGCATCTATTTTAATCATTTTGTTTCTAATTTTCAGATTCAATTCAATTTATTTTGCCAAATCATAGCAAAAGTTATCTCAGGACACTTTACAGAGTAGGTAAAGACCACACTCTATGTATGTGGCACCACAGAAAAGATCGTGGTCAGTTCTTCCAGGATGTGAACGTTGCCATTAGTGAACTTACAGGGCTATCACCGTGGTTACGGGTCTGACCACTGTATACTGGAGGACTCCCAGTTTGCACCTGAACAGCAGCACCCTGACAGAGAGAGAGAGAGAGAGAGAGAGGAACAGTGTCACCTCCAGCCACACATCCCTCCATCACACAGTGGCCCCGCCCGCCTCTTACTCGCCCATGGGCCACGGCGGGCAGCAGCAGAGCGGCGGCAGGTGCGGCTGCTGCTGCTGGACCTCCAGCATCAGCACCAGGCTGGGGTACTGGTTACTCAGGAAGCTCAGCAGGAACATCAGGAAGTTGTAGATGACATAGGCCTCATAGCACTCCCTGCACGTGTCCACGTAGATGGCCAGGCTGGGATACCGCAGCGCCAACCACTGGGGACGGGAGACAGACACGTGGACGTGAGGAGGGAGGGAGAGAGGGAGAGAGGGAAAGAGACAGAGAGGGGGAGAGAGAGAATACCATCATCACATTAACTGTAACTAAGTTAACTGACAACAACAGCACGTGTGTGTGTGTGTGTGTGTGTGTGTGTGTGTGTGTGTGTGTGTGTGTGTGTGTGTGTGTGTGTGTGTGTGTGTGTGTGTGTGTGTGTGTGTGTGTGTGTGTGTGTGTGTGTGTGTGTGTGTGTGTGTGTGTGTGTGTGTGTGTGTGTGTGTGTGTGTGTGTGTGTGTGTGTGTGTGTGTGTGTGTGTGTGTGTGTGTGTCTAACTCTACCTCTGGTCTTGTGACAATGTCCCACTGCCTCTAATTAAGCTCTGTTGCCAGGGTAACATAATGTAATAGAGTGGACACTAGATCTGTGTGTGTGTGTGTGTGTGTGTGTGTGTGTGTGTGTGTGTGTGTGTGTGTGTGTGTGTGTGTGTGTGTGTGTGTGTGTGTGTGTGTGTGTGTGTGTGTGTGTGTGTGTGTGTGTGTGTGTGTGTGTGTGTGTGTGTGTGTGTGTGTGTGTGTGTGTGTGTGTGTGTGTGTGTGTGTGTGTGTGTGTGTGTGTGTGACTCACGCTGTCTAAACTGTAGATGGGCACCATCCACAGTATTCTGGTGGAGAGAGACAAGCGTTAAAATGGCCCCCGGGGTCGTTTTAGTTCTGAATATACATAAATGAGCCATGGAGACGTTTCTTTCATTGATCAAATATTAACAGAGAAATCCTGGAGAGTCATTGCAGACAACACTGAACCATTCAAAGGTCTTTTTTAACCACTAATACTGCTGAAAATAACACCAAACCTCTGCAGCAGCATGAGAAGAGTCCCTACACACACAAGTCGATCACTGAATGCACTGGAGTTCAGGTCAAGAAGGAAATTATCGACCTAACACCCTTTCAAAATATGATTTCTGGGTCCAAGCCTTGTATTTCTACAACACTGCAGTGTCGTGTTCCTCGTTGTTTGAACAGATCTGAGTTTAAAAAACAACCTAATTGTCATTTGACCTCTTTCTTCTGGATGAAAAAGACGTCTAACTGATGAAAGAGGTGATCCTGATTGTACCGTTGTTTCTGTTTGGACCCGGAACTCTTATTTTGAAAGGGTGTGAACAGCCTGTCAACACAGACCTAGCCTTTTGCTAAAGATCGTAAGGCAAGGAAAGTTTATTTGTATCGCACAATTCAACAACAAGGCAAGTTTTGAATGCCTTCACCGCACTGCCCCGAGCTAACCACTGTTAGCCACGTCCGGCTGTTAGCCTCTCTCCTGGATTTCTCCGTCAAAGGTTGTTACACGAAAAAAAACTGTCTCGATGCGTATTTGATGTAAATTCATGCTGAAAAAGAGCACGGGACACACTTCATAACTGACAGCAACCTGGAAGACGAGAAAAATTCATTCTTCACTTTCAGACGTTGTGTGTTTCTGTTGTCTGACTCGCACTGTTCCTCTAAAGTAACGGTAAAGGTGAGCACCTGATGATGGGCCTCTGCAGCTCCGGCTGGGTGAAGTGCACCATGTGCTGCAGGATCCCCCACAGGGAGATTGGGATGGTGAGAAAAACAAACACTCCAGCAATGAACCAGGCTTTACTGTGAGTCCCCACCTGCAGAGACAAAGACAGACGTTAGGTTGCATGTGACGCTCATAGTGTTAGCACGCGCCAGCTAGCTACGCCTCCATCGTCGCGTGGAGGTGATGCGTAAATAAAGTGTACCTTGTCTTTCTGCAGCTCCCAGATGCAGAGCGGCAGCACGGCCACCAGCAGAAGAGCGTACAGAACCAGGACCAGCGGGCGGATCCACCTCCTCCACTCTGCACAGGAACACGGCATGATGGCTGCTTCACCCTCAGACGGCTACAGGCACATCCTCCACCAGACCACACCTGTCAGGTACAACACAACACCTGTCAGGTACGACAACACAACACCTGTCAGGTACAACACAACACCTGTCAGGTACGACACAACAACACCTGTCAGGTACATCACAACACCTGTCAGGTACGACATCACAACACCTGTCAGGCACAACACAACACCTGTCAGGTACGACATCACAACACCTGTCAGGTACAACATCACAACACCTGTCAGGTACAACATCACAACACCTGTCAGGTACGACACAACAACACCTGTCAGGTACGACAACACAACACCTGTCAGGTACAACATCACAACACCTGTCAGGTACAACACAACACCTGTCAGGTACAACACAACACCTGTCAGGTACGACACAACAACACCTGTCAGGTACGACAACACAACACCTGTCAGGTACAACATCACAACACCTGTCAGGTACAACACAACACCTGTCAGGTACAACAACACGACACCTGTCAGGTACGACATCACAACACCTGTCAGGTACAATACAACACCTGTCAGGTACATCACAACACCTGTCAGGTACATCACAACAACTGTCAGGTACATCACAACACCTGTCAGGTACATCACAACACCTGTCAGGTACATCACAACACCTGTCAGGTACAACACAAAACCTTTCAGGTACAACACAACATCCGTCAGGTACAACACAACACCTGTCAGGTACATCACAACACCTGTCAGGTACAACACAACACCTGTCAGGTACATCACAACACCTGTCAGGTACAACACAACACCTGTCAGGTACAACACAACACCTGTCAGGTACAACACAACACCTGTCAGGTACATCACAACACCTGTCAGGTACAACACAACACCTGTCAGGTACAACACAAAACCTGTCAGGTACAAAACTTGTCAGGTACAACACAACACCTGTCAGGTACAACACAAAACCTGTCAGGTACAAAACTTGTCAGGTACAACACAACACCTGCTAGGTACAACACCTGTCAGGTACGAAATCTGATTCATTAAGTGTATTTTTTAGCTAAAACTGGATAAAAATATCAAATATGGACATTTTATCAACTAGACAGTGACAACAAGTAGGCTAGTTCAATTAATAAAATACACTAAAAGGGGAAAATGCTGATTCATTAAGTGTATTTTTCGCTAAAAACTGGATAAAAATATTAAATATTGACATTTTATCGACTAAACAGTAAAAGCAGTAAGTTACAGACACATAATACTTGATTTAATTATGATTTGACGTTAAATATTCAAATATTTGGACCGTTAAAATGGAAAAATGCTGATTCATTAAGTGTATGTTTAGCTAATAACTAGCTAAAAATATAAAATATAGGCATTTTATCGACTAGACACTAGACAGTAACAACAACTAAGCTAGTTTCATTAATAAAATACACCAGACTGTGAAAACTGATGTGAAATTTGATTAAACGGTGATTTGACCTTAAATATTCAAATATTTGGACCGTTAAAAAGGAAAAAAATGCTGATTCATTAAGTGTATGTTTAGCTAATAACTTGATAAAAATATTAAATATTGACATTTTATCGTCTTTAAAACAGTAGGCCTATGTTGCAGAAATAAAATACTTGATTAACGTTAATTATGATTTGACGTTAAATATTAAAAAATTTGGACCGTTAAAAGGGAAAATGCTGATTCATTAAGTGTATGTTTAGCTAATAACTAGCTAAAAATATAAAATATAGGCATTTTATCGTCTAGACACTAGACAGTAACAACAACTAAGCTAGTTTCATTAATAAAATACACCAGACTGTGAAAACTGTTGTAAAACTTGATTAAACAGTGATTTGACGTTAAATATTCAAATATTCGGACCATTAAAAGGGAAAAATGCTGATTCATTAAGTGTATGTTTAGCTAATAACTTGATAAAAATATTAAATATTGACATTTTATCGTCTTTTAAAACAGTAAGTTACAGAAATAAAAACAATAATAACGTTAATTATGATTTGACGTTAAATATTCAAATATTTGGACCGTTAAAGGGAAAAATGCTGATTCATTAAGTGTATGTTTAGCTAGTTACTAGCTAAAAAATATAAAATATGAACATTTTATCGTCTAGACACAAGACGTTAAAAACAAGTAAGCTAGTTTCATTACTAAAATACACCAGACTGTGAAAACAGATGTGAAACTTGATTAAACGGTGATTTGACGTTAAATATTCAAATATTTGAACCGTTAAAAGGGAAAATGCTGATTCATTAAGTGTATTTTTCGCTAACATTGGATACAAATATCATATATTGCCATTTTATCGACTAGACAGTAACAACAAGTAAGCTAGTTTCATTAATAAAATACACTAGACTGTGAAAACTGTTGTAAAACTTGATTAAACGGTGATTTTACGTTAAATATTCAAATATTTGGACCGTTAAAAGGAAAAATGCTGTTTCATTAAGTGTATTTTTCGCTAAAAACTGGATAAAATACCAAATATAGAGATTTTTATCGTGTTTAAAACAGTAAGTAGCAGAAATAAAATACATAATTAACGTTAAATATTCAAATATTCGGACCGTTAGAGATGAAGCTCATGCACAGTGACGGTTGGCCTGTTTTTCTCTCTCGGTCCAGTTTCTGTTACCAGGCAACGCATCCATCCACCGCCCCACCGCGCGCGCCATACACACACACACACGCAAACACACACACACACACACACACACGCTGTTACCGTGTGTTCCGCTCAGACCGGACCCGGATCGATCACATCCGTCCGTTGACCCGTTCTACGCGGAGGGGCCGGGGTCTCGGGCTGCAGCTGTACGGGTTTGGGCTCCCTGTTCCCGGCTGTTTGTGCTCCCTGCTCCCCGGTGTTTACGCGCCCGCGTCACGAGGACGAGGAGGAGGAGCAGGAGCGCGGGAATCTAATTATCTTCATCCAAAGGTATTTGAATGATTTTTATTATTTTTACATTTTATTTACAAAAATATAAACGGAAGCAACTAAAATCAACTTTGTTTTTTAATATCAATAAATTATAATTAAATTACAATTAAACCTGACTAAATGGAGAGGAAACAATTAAACTTAAACATGTAAAATAAATTAATTTATAATTTAAAAACTTTATTTATTAAGAACAAAATGTTTTAATCTTCATTTATTAATGTACTTATTTTTATATTTATTTATAAACATTAAAATCTAAACACCAGGAAAACAAAAATCAAATTTTTATATTATAATTTTTTTATATTATTTTTTATATTTTAATTTATAAAAATAAAAATAAAAACGCCAGGAAAAAAACACGGAGGAATAAATAAACTTTGTTTTTTTTAATTAATAATAAATTAAAAGACAATTAAACCTGATTAAAAGGAGAGGAAACAACTGTAAATTAAATAAATTAGTCATTTTAAAGTGTATTTATTATGAACCAGATAATTTAATCTTCATTTTCAATTTACTTCTTTTTATATTTATTTATAAAAATAAAAATCTAAATGCCAGGAACAAAAATCAAATTTGTTTTTTTAATATTAATAAATTACAATTAAATTAAAACCTGACTAAATGGAGAGGAAACAATTAGACTAAAAAATATAAAATAATTTAATTAATCATTTTAAAGCTGTATTTATTATGATCCAGATATTTTAATCTTCATTTATTAATTTACTTATTTTTACATTTATTTATTAAAATTAATTTCTAAACGGCAGGAAAAAAAGTGTGTGTTAATGTCGACATCTGGAGTATTTTAGTCCCAATTTATCCTTTATTTATTATCGGATCTACACCAAAACAATAATAATAATAAAAAAAGAGAAAAGGAACAATATGAAACAATAAAACACAAACATTGTCACAAATAAACAACAAAAACAAAATAAAAATAATAGTTGAAATAAACATCGTTAGTTTCATAACGGGTGCAAAGTTACGGGAATATCGGGGGAAATTAACGGGAATAAACTGCAGATTGCTGTATTTATATTTTCATACACAGACATAAATATAAACATTTGTTTTCTCATAAGCAGATATAAATGCTTATATATGCAGATACGCCTGCAAACACTTGTAATACACATATTTAAGCTACATTTGTGACTTTATCTGTTTGTTTGTGAGCTAAAATAGTGTTGATTAAATGTATAAACGTCAGAAATAAATAATAATAAATGAAAGAAATCATCAGAGATATCATCAGAGATACAGAAATGTGTCCTCTGTTCATCATCTATGTACAGTGCACCTTTAAATACAGTAAGTAGTGACGACCCGTAACGCTTTATTCCTGTTAAATTCCATTTATTCCCATTTTAAACCCTATTTTTCATATTTTGGGATGTAAATAATATTTCTTCCCTTACAGGAGTTTTAAAACCACTTCATTTATTTACAGGTGGAGTTTTAACGTTATATTTTTAAATATGAAACACAATAATAAATACACGACGTGGCTAACATTAACATGGTTAAGTGGTTGTTAAGTGTCTAGTGTCTCAGTGTGGGGGCTCGTCCCTCAGTGGTCCGTGTGTTTGTACTGGAGGCTCGTCCCTCAGTGTTGGGGCTCGTCCCTCAGTGGTCCGTGTGTTTGTACTGCAGGCTCGTCCCTCAGTGTTGGGGCTCGTCCCTCAGTGGTCCGTGTGTATGTACTGGAGACTCGTCCCTCAGTGTGGGGGCTCGTCCGTCAGTGGTCCGTGTGTTTGTACTGTAGGCTCGTCCCTCAGTGTGGGGGCTCGTCCCTCAGTGGTCCGTGTGTAAGTACTGGAGACTCATCCCTCAGTGTGGGGGCTCGTCCCTCAGTGTGGGGGCTCGTCCCTCAGTGGTCCGTGTGTTTGTACTGCAGGCTCGTCCCCTGGTGAAGAGGCAGCGTGCTGTTGGAGAGAGAGCCAGAATAACACCAACAACACAGACAGGACTGACGGACAGAGGGACAGGCAGAGGGACAGACAGACAGGAGACAGACAGACAGAGGGACAGACAAGGGGACAGACAGACAGTTTGATTAAAGGGGTACTCCGGCAATCTAGTTGTGCACTTCCATATAAAGTTCACAGAGACACATTTAAAAAAACCAATGAACAAAAGACCCAGATATCCTCCAACACCTGCGCCTACATTTCCCATAATGCAACCAACAGCATAGCCCCCTAGTTTTGCATCTATTTTTAGTCATTTTGCATCTTTTTGTGGTGGTTTTGCATCTATTTTTAGTCATTTTGCATCTTTTTGTGGTGGTTTTGCATCTATTTTAAGTCATTTTGCATCTTTTTGTGGTGGTTTTGCATCTATTTTTACTCATTTTGCATCTGTTTGTGGTGGTTTTGCATCTATTGTTAGTCATTTTGCATATTTTTGTGGTGGTTTTGCATCTATTTTTAGTCATTTTGCATCTTTTTGTGGTGGTTTTGCATCTATTTTTACTCATTTTGCATCTTTTTGTGGTGGTTTTGCATCTATTACTAATCATTTTGCATCTTTTTGAGTCATTTTGCATGTTTTACATTTCATGTGTGGTCATGTTTTGTCTGTTAGTCATTTTCCATCTCTTTCTAGTCGTTTTTCTTCCGTTTGTGGTGAGTTTTCTTCTATTGTTAATCATTTTGCATCTGTTTTTAGATCTTTTACTTTTCAATGTGGCTATTTTTAGTCCTTTTGCACCTCCTTGTGGTCATTTTTTAGTTGTTCTGCATCTATTTTTTTGTCTTTTCTTGTCTCTTCTTGGTTGTCTTGTGTGTATGTTTCTAATTGTTTTGTGTTTATTTCCAGTCCTGTTGTCTCTCTGTGGACACTTTGGATCATTTCTAGTGCTTTTGTGTCCTTAATCATCTCTTTGTGACTGATTGACTCGTGTAAAGTCGGTGGAGTGCCCCTTTAAACAAACATGTCTCTGGTCACTTCCCACAAGTCTTTTATCAAAGGTCACGACCTTTTCTATGTTTATCACTCTCCGTCCTCAAGAACCCAAAACATTTAGATAGTGTCTCTCTGTCCTCTCGTTGTCTCACGCCCTCTGACCCCGTGACCTCGCTGTGATGTCACTCTGACATTCACCATCATCGGCACTCGGACCGCAGAGCACAGCCACGCTCGCTTTTTACCTTGAAGCAGTTTTTGAACTTCTTGGAGACAAAGAAGAGGATTATGGGGTTGATGCAGGAGTTGATGGTCGCCATGTTGATGCTGAAGTAGTCGAGCACCAACAGGAAGCTGCGACCACAGAAGAAGAAGAGAGAGACAACATTACAAACTTAAAAGGAAGAGAAGAGCAATAAGGAAATGACATCACTGTAAAGCTGCAACCAGAGAAGGAGAAATGTGGCTGTGTGTGTTTCTCCACCTACTTTAACAGCTCGCAGCGGTGTGCGTCATGGGACTTGTAGACGGTCCTCTTCAGCAGGCGACTCAGATGAAGTGGAAACCAGCACAGGGCGAAGATCACCACCAGGCAGAACACGGCTTTAGCTACTTCTCTACGCTGCAGAGAGAAACGTGCCTCAGAACATAGGCGTGCACGGGGGGGGGGGGCAATTGTTGACAAAGGCGTGCTAAAGTGCCCTCTAGAAGCCTAAACCTGTGCCAAGGTGTCCTCTAGGGGCCAAAATGTGTGCTAAAGTGTCCTCTAGGAGCCAAAACATTTGTTAAAGTGTCCTCTAGAAGCCAAAACGTGTGCTAAAGTGCCCTCATGGAACCAAAATGTGTGCTAAAGTGTCCTCTAGGAGCCAAAACATGTGCTAAAGTGTCTTCTAGGAGCATAAACGTGTGCTAAAGTGCCCTCTAGGAGCCAAAACATGTGCTAAAGTGTCCTCTAGGAGACAAAACGTGTACTAAAGTGTCCTCTAGGAGCCTAAACGTGTGCTAAAGTGTCCTCTAGGAGCATAAACGTGTGCTAAAGTGTCCTCTGGAGCCAAAACGTGTGTTAAAGTGTCCTCTAGGAGCATAAACGTGTGTTAAAGTGCTCTCTACGAGCCTAAACGTGTGCTAAAGTGTCCTCTAGGAGCAAAACGTGTGCTAAAGTGCCCTCTAGGAGCCAAAACGTGTGCTAAAGTGTCCTCTAGGAGCCAAAACATGTGCTAAAGTGTCCTCTAGGAGCCTAAACGTGTGCTAAAGTGCCCTCTTCAGTGACGAGGACGCGTTATATGTGACCTTTTTTTTACTTTTCGCCCCTGCCCTTTAAAAAGTCTGTGCACGCCACTGCCTCAAAAGATGATCACCAAACAGAAGTCCTTGTGTCAGTCATACCAGTGTGTGTTTACCTGTTTAAGGTGTTCACTCAGTGCGATCCTCAGACTTCCCT